>NC_042615.1:189825788-190073977 GCF_901001135.1 Rhinatrema bivittatum | reverse complement strand
AAAGTTCGCCTCCAAGCGCGTGTTAGGGACGCACTGAGCTCAGCGCTCGATATTGCATTGGCCCCTCAGAGCTCAGCCTAGCCACCTCGGACAGAAGCCTCACTAGCACTGCACATGCACTTCCTCCTCGTTCATCCCTCCCTTTCTGTGACTGTAGCTTGCCTCCACTCCCCTCCCTCATCTCCTCCAGCTCTTTCCCATTGACTGTGTGCTGTGTAGTCCTACTGTTTTTATGGACCCCCAGGCTCTGCTCACCTATTCTAGGGGAAGAGAGACCAGAAGTGATTCATGCTTTTCCTCCAGGACTTAATTTTTCTTTTTTTTTTTACATGGAAAGGATATTCAAAGTAAAGTCTTCTGAGGTAAAAAATCATTTACAACATGTATGTTATATTTACATGCACTACTGTGGTTCCAACCAGAAAAAGCTGCAAAAAGGCACTTGAAACATATATGACAATAAGCCTACTGTACTGAATAGTGGGTGTTGGCATGGCCCTCAGCAAGCTATGAGTAAACAGTTACAATATAGTAAATCTCTCCTTACAAAATAGCACTGATTAGTAGCATTCAAACAGAAACAACCCAGCATCTGAAAATATAACATTGCAAATATACCAGCCCCTAAAATACCAATACACCTATCAGGAAAACAGGGCAAGGCAGGCTGCACTTTCTTTCACAGAAAGTGCGCACTAGCAGAATACTTCACTCCTGTCGCGCATGCAGAACACAGCCAGAGACAAAATAGGGAAATCATAAAGTATAAATAGAAACTTGCAGACAGAGCTGAACTGGAAACTGCAACAAGCCAGACTCTTATGCAGGGCAACAATGGGGGAAAAAACCAAAATTTCACTACTCTTCATAAAACATGACATAGTCACGAAATATAAATCATCAATAAGAATACCATAGCAGAGAGAGATACCAACCAGCACACGATGAGGACCCCAGGACTATGGGGCGCTTCACTTTAAAGGGCCATTCAGCCCCAGAAGTTTCTCCTCCGCCTGCTTCCGAAGAGAAAACCCCGGGTCCCACATCATCCCTGGTTACTCTTGGATGTGGCCATAGTACCGGGAAGGAGGAGGAAAATTAAAAAAAAAAATAAATAAAATGGGCGGGAGCCCCATCTCAACCCTTCACTTTTATTATAGAATCCCAGCCCCAAGAGGCCAGGACCCCCTCCCCCAACCCTAACCTATCCTCTAGCTCCTCCCTTGTTTAAAAAAAAAAAAAAAAAGCCTTGGTGGTCCAGTGGGCTTTCCCTTCACCCTTGGACCCAGCCTTTCTCCTAAAGATCTCCCTGGTTAGAGGCAAACGGCCACCATGGATATCGAGACTAGGGGCCAATGTGTGCCCCACTAATGAGGTTTTCTAACTTAGAAGGGGGGGCCAAGGGGGATGGGAGTCTGGGAATCCACTAAGGCCACCAAGGAGATTTTTAGGAGTAAAAAGGGGTGAAGGGCTGTGGGGAGGAGCAGTCCCCTGTAGCACCAGGGCTCTACAAGAGGAGGTCTGGGGGAGTGGGTCCTAACCTTCGGGGGCTGAGATTCAGTCCTTTTAAAAGTTTTGGGGTTTTTTTTTTTTTGGGGGGGGGTTCTTTTTTTCTTTTGGGTACTATGGCTGCCTCCAAGGGCATCTAGTGGTGGGGTTTGGACTTGGGGGGGGGGGTCTGTCTAGATCCCCAAGGGATTTTACTTCTTTTGGGGGGCCAAGCTAATGATAGGCTACGGGTTCATCGGGACATGCCTTAGCATCCCTATATTCCCGCAGTAAAATAATTCAGGAGGTGTTAAAATAACACAGCTTTCCAGGTTTTTGTCAAGCCGTGTTATGTTTGCATTGGATTTCCTCTGTATTAGCTGCTTTGCATTCATAAGAAAATTTTATGCATGCAAAGCAACTAATTCAGTAGGGGCATTATTTCTAAAACAAACAAAAAAAAATAAAATAAATAAAAGCATACAATATCGCATAATATACCCTTAGTGAATGACCCCCTTAGTTAAAGCACAAGTTAAACGATGCCTAATCAAAGGCCTGCTGGAACAGAGAGGTTTTGAGCAACTTCTTGAATGTTTGTACATAAAGATAACCAGAGCTTTTCAGGCAAAGAGTTCTGGAGGCCAGGCCCTGCAATAGTGAATGCTCTTTCTCAAGTTTCTGCAAGGCGAGCCCAACATGGGGACGGCACATCTAACAGATCTCTATGCGAGGACCTGAGGGGCAGAGAAGGATTGTAGATATCGAGCATTGCATTCAGCCATGAAAACACATTTTTGCCTAAAATTTTATGTATCATCATGGCTACTTTGTAATTAACCCTTCACTCGACTGGGAGCTAAGATAGGTTATTCAGTACTGGCATATGTGCCTCAGAATTGGCCAGAAATCACCTGGGCTGCCACATTTTGTTGGACCTGGCGAGCTCTAAATGAATTTGCCGACAGCCCCAGAAAAATCAAGTTACAGTACTGCCTACCAGAAAACAGGAAGTGATGGACATCCACAACATATTCAAGTTGGGCCTGTTTTACCCTCATATTGGCCATTTCTATGGGTAAAGCAATCTTTTATCTGCAGAAATTCCTTTGAGAATTACCCCTTCCTATGTGGTTCTCTTCTAACAGAGCAGCATCTGCTGATTGAGTCTAGATTGGATATTGTCTCACATCTTGAGCTTTGACCAGACAATATACTTATAGTAATTGTAGCATTGAAAAGCTTATCCTGCAGACAATGTTTCTGTTGGATGGTTTCAACTGGAAAATAATTGAAAGTGAAGCCCTTAGCATTAAATAGCAAGGAGTAATGTCAGATCCTAGAGAGGAATGTGTGCGTACTAATTTCTTGATATATATAGATATAAAATGCACGCCTACAAATGAATGCAATGATGCCTGCTCTCCTGGGTTAATGTAATTGCCTGCCATCAACTAGAGAACAAACATATTTGGCCATTGAAGGTAATGACCACCGATTTGTCCTCCAGACTAAGAGAATTTGTCAAAGTAATGATTGGAAGAAGGGAATGCGTACCAAACCATTACCACCCTCCCCAGCTGCCAAAAAAAAGAGAGAAAACTGATTCAAGGCTTACAGGCAAATTTATAACACAGGGATGAGAGGAGAGTGGGCAGCTATGATTCAGTGACTGTTAATTTTAAAAGTGCTTTTGCCTTCTTGTTTTGTCTTAATGTGCACTAATTTATTGATGTGCGCTAATCAAAATGGCATGTACTAAAATCACCCCCCCCCCAAATAAAAAAAAAACAACCAATGTTGGCTGCACACCCCAAACAGGCCACTTTCTCACTGCAAATGATTTTCTGGAGCAGATTTAGCAAAAGCTGTCAGAATCTTGAGTGTAGTTCTTCCAGTGGTTTAGAAAGTAGAATTTTTGCATTTATTTTATAGCAGTTCAAAAACAGCCCAAGATTTTAACAATAAAAGATCTTGCAGTGGGGCTGCAGTCAGCCAGTAAGAAGTGTCTTACATGTGAGAGATCTGTATTGTGCATTTAAGTCCTTTGGCTTCCTAGGTTTGAAATGTTAGCAGTCACTCTGCTTTTGCTGTCAAGGTTTCCCCATTAAATTAGTGTTCAAATAGAGTTTTCTGTGTCTTACTAGTAACTTTTTTATATTTGCTGCCTCGCTGAGTGCATCAAATCGGTGCATCCACAATTGATAGTGCTAAGCTATTGGTTATGGTATTGCTGGCATCGGTAAAATCTAAGAACTATATGGGCATAAGCATTGTCTCATAGCTTTTCCTCAAGTATGTTCAATCGTTGCTTTATCGCATATACTTCAGCTGAACTTTATCACGAAGCTCTTTCAGTAGTTTTAATAGCACATTGTATACAGCTTGCGCGTGGTGATGGGAAACGTCCTGTTCAATTAGCAAATGTTTTAAACAGGCATTTTATATATGAAACCATCCAAGATCCTTGTTGGAAGACAAGGCTGTTATTCACCTAGGGAGTTTTTTGCTAATGTTATAATGAGAATGCATTGGGAAAGGTTTATAATTATACTTATTAGACCAAAATTGGATTTTTTTTTTCCTTTGATAGTCACAACTGGCTGAGGCGTTGCTGTCTCTGAAAAGCAGAAAACAATGTCTGATATTGAAGGAACAAATGGGAGCGATGGATAAGAGGGAAATGCAATTTTGTGTGCTGGGCAAAAGAAATCCTGTGTAATTAGGTGCAGTACTTTGTGGTGATGGTGTGAATTCCCAGCCAGGTAAATCAGTAGGGAATTCATGCAGGTGGGTTGGCCATGGCCTGCAGATGAGGGCCCCCCCCTCCAACCTAGATTCCCCTTGTTCTTCCTCAGTTTACCCTGAATGAGGGAAGAGCAGGTCCAGAAGCTCTCCACAGGTATGAGGTAAAGGGGAAACTGAATGACAGGGATCAGTGCCCTTCATATGGAGACAATTTGGGCTATTTGTTTTGTATGTGCTGAGTCTTCATCTCCTCGTGCATCAGTATTCTTGAGTACAATTGGGTAATAACTTTGCTCCTTCTCCCTTCTTTCTTTTGGAAACGCTCATGCAGATCAAGCATGAACATTGTTAGCTAGATTACCATGACAGGGGACGGCATTAAGCATGTTATCGGACTTTTGACATTGCAAATCATAATGAAATCCTGTTAGCAATGGACAGCATATATATACATCCAAATGATCATTTATTACAGTGAATGCTGTCCCCTGTACCTCTCTTCTGCCGTTGCATCTTTTAATATGAATTTACGAATAGCTGGAAGTGTCTAAACTGTGCTGCCGGTGGAGTTGGATAACAGTGCCTAAGTGTTGGTCCCAGACCCACTACCTCATGCAGACAAATGACCCAAACGTGAATCTCCCAACTCAGTTGCCACTAATGGGGACCATCACCATCACCATCACTGTCCTGTCTTTATTTGTATTCTCTTAGGTCACCTCATTTTAAAAGTGTAAAAAAATCCAAACTATTTTTGTGTTTGCAACAGTAAAGAAGATGTTAAAAAAAAATAAATTGTGTGCTTCAGTAACAAAGCATATCAAAGGCATCTCAGATGGAAACATTCAATAAGTTCAGAATTCTTCTGTTTTATTTTTCTCTCTCCCACTCTGACAGTAACTTAAGCATGCCTGCCTGCCACAGCCCCACTCCTCTTTCACAATAAGGATTTCTCCTTTCCTCTGATATGGGCCAGCTCCTTCTTATCAGAGTCAGGCAGGGATTGTTTTCAAGCTTTGGCTAATAGCATCCCTTAGATAGAGTTCTGTCAGGATTTGCAGCTGTCCCTGGTGTGCCCTGACACAGTAGGAGATAAAGGCAGCTGTTACATGAGCAAAGAAGTGAAGTTTGCCTGGTCTCCCTCCGCATTTCCCCCCTCACTTCAGCAGTGGCTTGTTAAATACAAACTTGATGACATTTGTGATAGGTTTTGTGAGCAGGGGCGAGGAGAAATGGTGATAGGAGGCAGGATGACAAGAGAGAGTAAAGGAAAATGGAGAAGGAGTAGGCAGACTGAATAACCACAGCAATCTTTTTTAATTCTTGTTGTAATGAAGGACTTTTTTCTGCCCCTTTTTTTTTCACCTCTCAATTTCACATTCAGAAGTAAAATGTGGGCATGCTTTCATGAACCTATGACTGAAGGAGTCGCCATTTAACCAGCCAATGTCAAAGAATCGCTCAAAAGAATGACGTTGAGCCTGAGGGCAAAGAAGCAGCAATTGCTTTAGACATCAGTAGAGGATGGGGGGGCCGATGTGTCCTGTCCCTGTCCTGTATCAATCATATTGAATGAGTGGCGGATCTCATTGGGGTAGATTGGTGGAATACCCTGTGAACCGAACAGACCTTTCATTTCGTTTCCCCTTTTCATGTCCATTATCATAGCTTCTTCCTAGGTAAGTCTTATTACTTTGCAGGACTTCAAAGGAAAGTGTATTCTGCTCAGATACTCCTCCTCTCATGTGGCTAGGAGGGAAGAATGCACCATGCTCAGGGATCGTCCAGTGCTGCTTTTTGTGACAAGCTTTCAGGTACTGCCAGGCACAGGCAACATAGGCACCCAAAACTGAGACTTCCTTTGCGGATGTCTGACTTCTGGCAGCAAAATCTCCCAAAGCTGCTCCTCTGCCTCAAATCCCGCCCTGGCTTGTACATACTTGGCTCAGTCTTGTTCTCCGAGCCCTCAGCTTGAGATAGGAATACTTCTTAAGCAGCTTCGGGTCCTAACAAACAAACGGAGCAGGAATCTTACCCAGAACTGAAGCACCAATTTGATTTAGCAATGTGAAATATTTAAGCATTCAGATCCTGGGATGGCCCTAAGGAGTGTCTCTTGTTTTCTTGAGCTATCAAATAGAGTTTTAGAAATGCTTGTTGAAAGGCATGGCCCTATTCATGCCCAGGAGTACAATGGATAATTAGCCTTAGTAATAGGGAAGTACCGTCATTTGAAACAAAATAGGAAATGTCAATCATGTCCTGATTCATATCATTTTGTTTTTGAAACCAAAGAAAATATTTCTTTTTTTGTTTGGTGCTACTGCCATGTCCAAAAAATATAAAATTGTGGCCCCTGCCCCTCCCCTCCCCCCCCATGGCTCCCCCTTAACTATCAGACATTTGTGGGCCCTCCCTGGGGTCCCCCTTTCACAGCGGGGGGGGGGCATCCCGTTTGCCCTCCTAGAAAAGGAGCGATCCCTAGTCATTCCCGCTCTTCTGGTGCCGTTTCTGATCATGGCACCGGCCATTTTTCAGGCAACAAAATGGTGGTGCGGGGAACCCCCCCCCCCCCCCCCCCCCCGAAATCAAGCTTCAGACAAAACTAAAGCAATGCAAAAAAAAAAAAAAAGTCTCCTGCACATTCCTGCTTAGCAATGCGAACACAGACCGGTCCCTTCTCACTTTTTTGTATTCCAGTACTGTTTACTGTTATCCGTCTTTTCATCTGTCCCAAATATGGAGGTTATCTGCCCAAAAATTTGGGGAATTAGGGAAACTATTTTGTTTTTCACGTTTTATTTTATATGGAGGGGGCAGACCAAGGGTTTGGTTTTTCTTCACCCACATGTTTGCTCTCCCGCTTTCATTTTCTTCTTTTCCACCCTCCTCCCCTCCAGGAGCCACCTCCCCAGCGTCATCTCTACCACTCGCAACCAGGGAGGGACCCCACTGTGGCTCCCGCCTCCCTGACCCAGGCTGCAGCGGCAGGGCTTCCTCCCTGTGGCCTGGCCGGGACAGTGTGTGTGTGGTTGAACTAGCACTCGAGCTCGGCAGCTCAGAGAAGGCCGCTGCTGAAAACGCTTCCTCTCCCAGGCAGGTGCCAGGATTTGAATTTTAGTTGTCTGGGCAACCAGGCATACCTGATATTTCCACCCCATTCAGCATAGCTATAAATGCCATCATAGCTACTTTAAAAAAAACGTAATTATATTAATCAAAACTTTTATAACTCATCACCAGTCGTCCCCGTCCCCCCCATGTTAAATGTGATGGATAATCTAAGCAATAATTGTGTATGATTGTCAGTAAAGACCCAGTGTGGAAGCACTGTTGCACTGCAGTTTGGGGTTACAGGGCTAGCAGAAATATGCTTGTACAGGTGGTAATAGCCCAGATGTCATTTAGCAATGACTTCAGCAGCTTCTACTTGTTCAATTATGTGTGAAGCTAATGACATTTAGGCAAGCAGCTCGCATGGGAACTGCAGGAGGTGACATTAGCCTCCCCAAGGGAGTGAGCACCCCTGCAGAGCTAACATCCTTGATTAAATCTATAATCAGCAAGCACTCCCCTCTCATAATCCTTTGTACTGAAAGATGAGTTGTAAATTATTTTCTGCTGACTTTTATTAAAACAGACCTTTAAGTGAACCGTCTTTTTCAGGTTTAAAGGTTGAGCATTTACTTCCCAGCACAAGAATTAGTGTAAGCAGTCCTAAGCATTAGCTTTCCCTGCAGTTCGGCAAGCAGTACTTTTCATGATAAATTACAAGCAGAATGACTTCCTGAAACTGTAATTATTCAGTTTGCCAAACTGGTAGAATGCATTATATATATATATATATTTTTTTTTTTTTTAAGTTTTAATTTCACTTATTTGGATCCTGCATTTAGTTTTGATCACTTCTTATCAAGTATCTTGCACTGAATAGCGAAATCTGTAAGAATCAGAGCCCATCACAAACCAGATCAACATTTCAAATGATGTCTGGTAAGTTGAGGGATCACATCGGGAACCCACCTCTGTCACGGTAGCGATAATTAACAAAATTAAGAATGCACTCTTCCCGCCACTAAAAATTTGAACCAGCTCCTACAAGCCGGGAGGGTGAGGTGTAAACCCCTACCAGTGAGGCTGTATGAAGGACAGGGAGCTTAGAAGAGCCAGACTGGAGCAAGGACTGCGGCATCAGTGTCTCCATTCTCACTGCCACAGTGCAGGGGAAAGCTGCTCAGGGGGATAGAGCAGGGTAGTGCATGTGCACGCACGCACCTGACAGTACAAATATGCATCTGGGCTTACCATTTTCTGCAGTGTCCTCAAGTCTGTTGAAAACTGGTGCACCTCAGTGACACTGAGGAGGCGATAGGAGAGGAAATGCCTTGTGAGAGTTGCATCACACATTACTGCAGGGCCTGAAATCAGTATGAATAGGAGAAAACTACATTGGGACATAAGTGTCTTGCTCTACCTGGCAGTACGTTTATTGTAGGGCAAAGCTTTTCAGTGTACAGAGTGGCACACGCTGACCAAGACCCAACCCGAAGCATACAAATATCACATTAAGTTAATAGATTTGTATGGACAAATAGTGATGAGATGCATTTAAGTTACAGCACACTTAATTTGAATGAAAAACATTTCATGTATTGGTAGCAATTAAAAAGCCAAAACATAAATGAAAAATTGAAAAAAAAAAAAGCTTTTTCATTTGACAATGTTTAAATATCTCAATCCTGTTTTTAGAGTACCCTGATTGGAATCCTGAAAGCTGCCTGACCTTCATTGTCCCTTTTTGAATGTGTGGAGTCACTTTCCTGATATCATAAACATTTGTAACTAGCTGTACCCGGCCACGCGTTGCCGTGACTCAGTCTGGTTTAATTTCACAATGCTCATTATATCTGCTCCGGCCGTCCCAACTCCCTCCCCCCCCCTTCCCCAGCGGTGGATGAACTGGCTCGGCGACTCTTTTACCCTTTCCTCCTCCTGTGTATAACTGTCCGGCAGTCACTACTACTCCCCCCCCCCTCCCCAGCGGCAGAGGAACGGGCTGAGCCATTTCTCGGAGTGGCGACTCATCTGCCCTTTTCTCCTCCCCTCTGTGACACCCAGCATGTAGCGCAGACCTCTATGGTCCGCACATGCGCGGTAGAGCTGCTCTCTACTGCGCATTTGCGGTCCGTCGGTCAGAGCCCATTTATATTGTAGCCTGTGTTGCTTTTATGTCCAACAGATGGCGCTGTTTTTCCCAAAAAGCATGTTTTTACCTGTCACAGGTGTGACATCTATATAATATAGGTATATAGAAACATGTGCGAAATCGAATGCAACATTGTGTCAAAATTTCAAAGCAATCGGTGAAGAACTTTCGGAGATTTCAGATTTTGAACAAACGAACATTTACATTTTTATTTATATAGATTGGACATAGGAAGTGCAGTGGGCATGCTTTTGCATGTTAACTTGAACTAAAGGCATGAATAAAAAAAATAAAATAAAAAACCTGCCCATGTTTACTGCAGTACCTCATTTAAATATGCATGAAAACAATGGGGAAAAAGGGTAATTTAGAAACAAAAAAAAAATCCATCATACAGTGGTCATGTTATAAAGAAGTTAAATAATGCTAATCAGGAATTAGGGAAGGGTCAAATGTAGGCAGACATCCAAGAAGAGTAAAAGGTTTATGCCTGCCACATTGCTTTCTCAGTGGCACTATATGGCAAGGAGGAACAGGGCAAATACCAAGCCGATGTAATAAGACCCGCGCTGGAATC
Organism: Rhinatrema bivittatum; assembly: GCF_901001135.1. Classification (NCBI taxonomy): domain Eukaryota; kingdom Metazoa; phylum Chordata; class Amphibia; order Gymnophiona; family Rhinatrematidae; genus Rhinatrema; species Rhinatrema bivittatum. The sequence goes on along the minus strand of NC_042615.1, from coordinate 190,063,958 downwards.
GGCACTGTTTTTCTGCTTGTATTTTTTTTTTTTAGCATGCGCGGCAAAACCCAGCGGCCCTGCAGGATGCAAATGACATATGCGCAGAAAATCTGCGCAAACCAAATAAATTTACCAATACACAGACAAATACATGCACTCAAGGCCCGATGTAGAGATCCACCCAGAAACCTGCATTAATGATTGGCGTATGGAGACCCACCATTGATTCCTGGGGAGAATGCCTTCCCCTTTCATAGGACAGTGAAGAAGTTAGTGGTCCAGGAGTGGGACTGAAGGTGGGTAGAGCAATGTCTAACCCCCTTCACGATCTGACTCAGACCATGTGGGAGCAATAATGGTGGATTCCATTGAGTGTGGGGTATGCAGCAGAGATTCTAGGCTGTTTAAAGTGTAAGGCTCCGAGAATCTTGACCAGGCCCGGAATGGCACATCCATGGTCTGTTAGAGGATTTCTTCATATAGACTGAGAATAGCCTTGGAATTCAGTCTATAGGTATGCACCATCAGTCTCCGGCATCCCCAGGAACGTTGTCTTAAACTGGAATATCCTCTGCCTGCGTGCCCTTCTGCGAGCAGCTTGAGCCAGCGCAACCTGTTCCTCTTGGCCCCTCCTTTCTTCCAGAGCAAGAAACTGCCTACAAACACGCGTAAGATTTGTGTGCACAAAAACCTGCAGCAGCTTGGCTTATTACATTTGGCCCCCGCTGGTTTGTTACTTTGCTGTTTCACTCTCTCGCCTTCTAGGAAAGAATATTATGACAGTTCATAAACATACCATGCACAGTAGTGCAACCTAGCACAGGATAGGTGACATGATGGAGAAAAAGATACTCACTTGCCAACACAGCCAAGGTTTGCATGCATTTGAAAAGGATTGTAGAGTATATGTTAAGTATGTGTGATGTACCAGAATCCATGTGAAAAATAGATGTATATTTGTATAAAATTACTGGAGGAAAAAAGTGACTCAGAATAGAACAGGATTGATGGTATGAGTGTTGTGTGAGCCAGTTTAGAAGTTAAGATAAATGGCGAGCCTTGCAATTCCGTGTGTGGACGTTGCGTTAATATTGATCCTTGAAAGTAACTTTTGCTTGCAGAAATGTAGGCAGGATTTAAAGGCAAGAGAAAATTGTTACATTGTGTGTCATGTCATTGTTTCCCAACCAGTATTCAATCAGACTTGCAGGCCGATACAGTACAGTGTGCTCTGACGGAGCGACTGTTAGCCGGCATTTGGACACGCGTTGTCGACACGCTAGCTTTACCCCTTATTCAGTAAGGGGTAATAGCGCGTCGAAAACGCGCGTCCAAACCCCCCCCCCCCCTTCCCGAACATAATAGCGCCCGCAACATGCAAATGCATGTTGATGGCCCTATTAGTATTCCCTCGCGATACAGTAAGTAAAATGTGCAGCCAAGCCGCACATTTTACTTTAAGAAATTAGCGCCTACCCAAAGGTAGGCGTTAATTTCTCCGTTCGCCGGGAAAGTGCACAGAAAAGCGCTGGGAAAGTGCACAGAAAAGCGATATTAAGTCGGAGGTCCCGAAAGCTAAAAAAAAAATTGAAATGGTCTCGCGGGTTGGAAACCGTACTCTCAATTTTTCCGACGTCCAGTTTCCGAACCCGTGGCTGTCAGCGGGCTCGAGAACAGATGCCGGCAAAATTGCGCGTCGGCTGTCAAGCCCGCTGACAGCCACCGCTCCTGTCCGAAAAGAGGTGCTAGGAACGCGCTAGTGTCCCTAGAGCCTCTTTTTCCTGCTGGCCCTAATTTAAATAAATTACTGTATCGCGCGCACAAGAGAGTGGGCGCTCACCCGCTCTCCCGCGTATTTTTACTGTATCGGCCTGTAAATTAAGTCTGCCATGGAAAAGTAACCACTGCCTGATGCTCAGATCTAGGCCAGCACTTGTGCTCTGCTCTCAGCAGCTCATAGCAACAAGGAACAACCAACTGTAGCACTAAAATTTGTAGGAGCTCCTTTCTGAGAACATGTGTAATCATGCATGCCTCTTCCTAGCTGCAGTATGAGCTCCCGAGTATGGTAATTAATGAACAGCAAGCAGGGCATGGATATCTGGGACCCACTTTGTGCAATATACAAATTTTACACAGCACTTCATCACTGTCTTCCAGCCTCTCTGTTTTATCCTCATGTTGCAGGAAACAGCAAGAAATGGAACTGGATGTGATTTACTTTGAGTGTTGGGAGCAGCAGCCAAGGTGTTGTGTTTTAACCGAATAAATAGTTTAGACTGGCAGTTTAAGAATCATCTTTATTTTAGATAAAGTATTGGAGTATTGCAGGCGAGGCAATTCAGATGCAGTCTGTGAGCATTGTTTACACAAAAGGTTAAATCCAATTTACATACCAATGAGCTAGTTTGTTTTTCATAACATTTTCCTAATTGGTTGACATTAACACAACATCCTCTTAATAGGGATGGTATTATAATTTTATCTTATACATATTAATGAGCTGAAATTCTTGTAAGTCATGTGATTTCTTGTAAATTTAGCCAGACAGCAGGGAAGAAATATAAGAAATCTTCCTGTCTTTTGGCCTACACTTTAGCAATTTAGCACATTTTGACATGACAGCAGTTTTCAATAATTATTTAACGTCTAATCCTTGTTAATTCACAGTGCAGAAATAGCTTTACAGAACACACCTTTTTGAATTATCCTAACAAAGGTAACTGAAGGCACTTGAATATAGAGAGAGCAGGTCTATCATGGTCCATTTGGAAGACAGACCAGTAGGACTTTCTGCTTTGCTAATTCTTCTTTTGGCCATGATTCTTCTGCATGTTCACAGTGCCACTCTATCGAAACTGGTGTGCCACACAACATTTTTATTAATGTAGATGTAACTTGGGCTTGAAAAGGTTGGAATACACTGATATGTGATAGAGTAAAAGAGGGTTTGATGCAGTTAGATTTTTTTATTTTCCTTGAAAGTTTAAAAAAACAAGTTGTAAGTATCAAACTTGCAGACCAACCCCCAGTAGCTCAGGATGTAGTGCTCTGATGGAACTCCCATCAGAAGAAAGGAAATCTGTCTCTGTTTTGGTACAATGTCAGCTCCTACCAGACAGCCTGTGATAGTGAGGATGTGAATCGGAGGAGGGGCCCTGGGGACAGCAGGAATCATCAGTACCACTGCAGCAGCCTGAATGGGAGAGGTAGAGGCAGCAAAGAAGGCTAAGAATTTGGGGGTGAGGGAAGAGAATTCAGAGTCACTTGCATAGGAAATGGCGGCATGCCAGCCTTAGAAAAAGGTACATTTGTGTCTGAGTGCTCCCAGAGGTGAATTAAAAGCATGCATGAATTTGGATAAATAAATCATCTGTAGATGTAGATATTAGAGATGAGCTTCATTTTTTTCTACCGTGTCGTTTTTTGAGTCGGACGCTCTGGGGTAACGTTCGTTTTTCCTCGGTTAGTTTTTTGGAAAAACGAACAAAAAACTAAGCGGGGAAAAAGGAAATGGGCCCAAAAAACGACATGGGAAAACGAGGCTAAAAAAAAACCCACCCCAAGCATTAAAATTTACTTTAATACATTAAATACAACCCCCCCCCCCCCACACACACCATCCCGATTCCTCCCCAAGACTTACTAACATCCCTGGTGGTCCAGCGGGGTCCCGCGAGCGATTTCCCCCTCTGCTGTCGGGCTGTCAGGCCTGCCTCGCATCAAAATGGCGCTGATAGCCTTTGACCTACTATGTCACAGGGGCTGCTGGTGCCATTGGTCAGCCCCTGTCACATGGTGGGAGCAATGGATGACCGGTGCCATCTTGTGCTCCTTCCATGTGACAGGGGCTGACCAATGGCACCGGTAGCCCCTGTGACATAGTGAGGGCAAAGGCTATCGGCGCCATTTTGATTACTGGCAGCCGACAGCGAGATCGCTCCCGGACCCCCGCTGGACCACTAGGGACTTTTGGCAAGTCTTGTGGGGGACAGAAGGATCCCCCACAAGACTTGCCAAAAGTCCCTGCTGTCCAGCAGTGTTGGCTGTATATATATATATATATATATATATATATATATATATATATATATATATATATATAAAATGGAGAGATCCTTTAGGGAAAAATCTAGGGTAGCTCCTCTTGCTGCTTGCTCTGAGTCCCTTTAATCAGGCCATGATGAAAATAAAAAAAAAAATATATATTTTAGATGCCAAATATCTCCCAAATAGCCGCCTTTATGACGGTTATTGCTCAAATAGGTTATTTTTTCTGATGTGTGACCTTCAGGTACCATAAGGTCCTTTAGCCTTTAATGGATATAGGAAGAAATACAGGTATACACATTGGTTGTGCAATGTGTGTGTATGCTTTGAAAATACTTTTTTTTTTTTTTTTTTTTTAAACCCTCAACATTGTGGGTTACAAAGAACTTTGAAAGCATATGGTAACAATTTTTTTTGCCTCTCTACATGAGATGCTTGTCAATGGAGGTCCCTTCAATCCCAGATCTAGTTAATAACAGCTGCAGGGCAAAGTTCTTGTAAGAGCGGCAGTGCTGCAGTGTTCCAAGCCTCTCAAAGACTTTGAACAAGTGGAGTTGACCACAAGGGAAAGCAGCAGGTCTGCATTTTTTCCCGTTACATGAATACCAATTGAAACAAAATAACTATCTATATATATATATATATATATATATATATGCTTTTTGTGGACGAAAAGAGTATTCATGCTATAAATTTTTGCACAAAAACTATCACATGTGAATGACTGGCAGATGCTGTGGACGTTTCTAAGCACATTTTCCATGGCGTTGCGTTACTCTTCTGATCACCTCCTTTAATGGGTTCTAACTAGCTGACAGTACGATGTGAATGATTAACATCAGCATGCTGAAATTACGCAGATGAAACATGCCAATTTAATAGCACTGTCCTTGAGGGGGAAATTGTGCTAATTAAAGCATATATTACCTGAATCGGCATCCTGTGTTGTACACTTGACCTTCTAGTGTGCCTCAGAATTATATATAAGCAATAACACATGACTGGACCTGCATGAAAGTGTTCCAATGCGTGCCCCCCAGGTACGTTTGGTATGACATGCGGCTGAGCATTTTTAAGTGCCCGGAAAACACGTTCAGCTAATTCAGTGGGCATACTGAAGTGGGGGCTATTGGTAAAACAATGTTGTAAAACGAGAGATGCCACTGTTAATTTGTTCAGTGTGTGTATGTGCTTAACCCAGGGCTACAAGCTGATTGTTTTCAATTTGGTTACAGCATTTATTTCCTCTTTATTTACATTTTTGCCTGATTCATTTCTGCCCCCATAACTAAGGTGTTCTCCCACAAAGCAGCTACAAGGTTTCTACACACAGTTTTAGCAAAAATTCTCTTGTTGAAAGGGTAGCCTGACTCTGGGCTTTGTATATGAACTGTTGTCTATCAGCTTAGACTAGGCTACAAAAAAAAAAGGCATGCAGCAACTAGTATTTTGTAAAGCCAGAAAGATTGCTGCTGGCTTAATTTGCTTGATAGTTAGTGATCATCATGTTGGTGACTAGATGGCGTGCTGTATGCTTTGAAACAGCATATGGTGGTGGTTGTGCGTTTGTAGCTGAGCATCATTCTAAGGCCTGTGAGTGCCCCTAGGTGGTTAGAACTAAAAGTACAGCAGTCGCCACATTCCTGTATGCATCGCTTCCCTTCTTCCAGATAGCCCTTTGTTGTCCTGTGGTTGTTATAAATGTGGCACATTTTCAGACAGTGTTGCCATTAGTCAACTACTTCTGCTGCTTTGATAAATCTGAATTGCAGACTAGCATTTGTGTAGCTGGAAATTACTGATAGACTGAAGTGGTAGCCTGTCATTACTCCCACTTTAGGTCTCTGCTTCAGCCCTTGTCGTAGGAGTTGTCGTTATGGATTGGGGATTTGACTGGGTTTTATGGCAAGTAGTGCTCATGGTCCTTAAAAGTTCTGCTTGTTCATTCTGTTCCTAGCACAAGCTTGGTCTTGCAGGACAAACTCATTTGATGCTGTTACTGTTTGCTGGTTTGGTGAATGCCATACTTTTCTGTACAGTGTTTGGTCTTTCGCAACCTGGCTGAAGTTGTTCTTTGGACTCTGCTGCGCGTCAAACAGATTCAAACTGTTTTTCTCTCCTGTGCAGACAAGGAGATGTTGTAATTGTGAAATGGAAGCAAATCAATTTGCCTCCATTTGTGATCTCCACCTTCCTTGAGCAGGCAGAGGTTGGCAGAGGTTGCCAGATGCGTCTTAGTTCATTCTTACAGTTTAGGAAGTGGTAAACTGGGTACAGCGTCTGAAGAAGTATGGTCTGCTGGGTGTTAAAAAAAATCTGTTATGGACACAGCTTTTATGTCTAAAACTTGTCAGGTAATCCTTGAAGGCAAGCCCCATACCATGTCAGAAATAATTCAGATGCCTATGACCAAAGACAGAGTAAATCTCTAGAACTCTGTAGAAGAAAGAAATAGAAATTGTTTAAATGAATTTATTCCCTTGCGCATGAATTCATAACTGATGTATTGCAGGAAGTTCATGATTCACTTTTAGGAACACTTAATGAGATAAATACTTATCACAAATAAGCAAAAAATTTTTTTTTTCTTGGCAGTGTGACATTTCCAAAGAAAGCAGTATTCAGTAAAATCTGGTCTTCCTACAGGAGAATTTGCTTCTATGGCAACCAATTAACCAAATTTTATTGCTTGTGTAAAATGTAACTGATTGCATTCTTCGAACCCTTCAAGTGCAAAACTGCATGATTTTAATTATGAACCAAAATAGCTTTCCCAAGACCACAAGTCGTCTTTGTGGGAATACACTACCGGGGGGGGAGCAAGAATTCACACACATGCAATTTTAAATAAATAAAAGTAAAACTGAAGAAAAGTGAAAAGGGAATGTACCCATCCGCAAGAAAAGCAAATATTTGTTTTTGGAAAAGATAATAGCTGTCCCTGGAGCAGCCAACTTTGTAAAAGCAAGAATGGAAGGGCAGAGCTCATCCTTTGTAGAAGTCAGATACATTTCATGCTCTTTAACATCTTCTGTGACTGCAGCCTTTTCACCGCGAACAGAATAGGAAAAGTGATTAAAGTTCATTCTGCCTTGGACAGCGGGATGCCACCGCTCCAGTATCTGCAGCAGCCTGCTGGGAGAGCGAGAGGCCCCTTCGGTAGGACTGTGCAAGGGCTCTTTGAAGAAAAGGAAAATAGGGCTGCGAGGACCCGGGGAAGCCCTTGACTTGCATTTCTTCATTTCCTGCGCTTCGTATGGCTTCTTTGACACGTTGTAATATTGCCACCCTCTTCATTTAAAATGTCCATTAGGAAAAGGGGAGGGGGAGGAGAGAAGTTGAGCAGTTAAACCAGGGTCAGGGTTCAACAGGATCCGCGGCGAGCAAGAGAGTTCCTGACTTTCCGGGATTGTATTCACAGGATCTTGAGGAGATGTGAAGGATGACAGAAGGCTGTCACCAAGAAGCTGGGACTTGTTCTCTTCTTGTGTCCATGAAAGTCTTTACAGAATCCTCAAAAAAGGCAAGAAATGTAGGATGTCCTCTCCAGCTGTCGAGTCAGAGGGTGCTCTCCTGTTCCTGCCACTTGAATTTGTTTTTTGTTTTTTTTTGTTTGATTGTTTCTTTTTAATTGCACAATCAGTATTCATACATTCTTATACCTAATAGGATTAGGGCGCGTTACAAAGGGATTTGAACAAGATAATTAGTTTGCTGCTTAGCCCACAATATAACAGACAAACCCCTTCTGAGAAAAAGCAGACAAAATGGATCGGAAAATGTGTGGGAAATGAGGCAAGGCATCTTAACTAGGGGCTCAATCAGCTATAACGCTGCTGAAGGGGGGTGGGGGAGGGTCTGGAACATTCAGCTTGGTTGACTTTTTTTTTTGGCTTGGCCACAAGCAGAGGCTTGCAAGGTCAGGACTGCTTCTGGACCCTGCACATTCAAGTACATGAATGCCAGCTGAAACTTTTACCCCCTGGTGCTCTCCTTACCCTTGCACACATTCAGTGACTGTGCAAAGCGAGGAAAAGTAAAACTGATGAAGGTTTATTGTTTTACCGAGAGCTTGCCCATGCTACCAGCATGATGTGGGTTTCAGCAGTACTAGAAGAAATGGGCAAACAGAATTTGTAATCTGAAAAATGTTCCTTTATATTAAAAAAATAATAATAATAAAATGACAGTACAGAAAGCCATGGGAGTGACTGCTGTATGTTGAGTAGCACACTTGCTGCATGAAATCAGTCAGTCTCCTAAGTTTTGGAAGAATCTGAGATGTAATACAAGATTTTAGGAATGAAATGCAACATTAGTATTTAAACTAGGCCCACTGCATCTGTTTACAGTACTGCTATAATACAAGCCTGAAGGAAACTGTAGCAGTGTACAGTTGGACAGATTCATATTGGGAAACTATATAGAAAAGAGAACCCCCTTCTTCCCGTACGCAAACAGCAGTGCATTGAATGAGAATTGGTATGTGCTAAGCTTTTTAACCTCTGAAGGACCAGCAAGAAGCATTTTTAGCTACTTGCCCGTAATTTTGTGGCTGAGCACAGCATGAAACTAGCCGCTTGATTTAAAAACTGTCAAACTGGTAGAAAGCATTTTGGCCAGCCTGGCCTGGTCAGTGAGCTTACTACTGCAGCGGAGGTAACTATGACCTGTCCACCAGCAGCTGTTTGATAATGGACCCTGCAGCGTGCATGAAGCTAGAGGTAAGAAAAGGTTAATCAATAGAGGGGAAGCTAAAGAGGTCAAGAAACTACATAGACCTTTTAGTTCTAAAATCAGAAGGCAAAAATAAAAATCAGAATCCTGAATTTTGTTAGGTGATAACTTGCTGATGTGCCTGCCATTGAGTGGCCTCAGCTACTTGCAAACAGAGGACCTGACAGTAGGAGATGACACTGTAAAACTGTATCCACACAAGATGAATTCATTTGATTACACTTTTTGTTACATACTTTTGTCACATACTTTTGAAGAGTATATGTGCGCACACAGGCGTGCACACATGCACTCACTCACACTCTTACCACAAATATCTTCTCAAAGAAGTGTTGCACGTTAGAGGCTTTTCAAATATTTTCTCCACATCTCACAATGTATGATTGTCAGGATCATTGCCAATTTTTTTTTTGCTGTGATCAGTCTGTCCAAAGAGCACAGAAGATGATTTAAGGCTTCAAAATGAACAGCAGCTTTACTGGGGAATCTGACCTCCACCCCTGAATAGCAGTCTCTTAGTCTGTGCCCATCTTCTTTTCTTCTATCAAAAAAAAAAAAAGTGTTCATAAGCCACCAGGATAGGGGAGACATAGAAGAGGGGAAGAGAATAAGACAAGAGGATAACAGGAAACACATCAACAAACATTTGGGCACTTTAAAATAAATCTAACCTTCCTTACACAAGGGAAAAATATTTCCAGGAAATTGGTTACCAGCAGACAAAGGTCGTTGACTTATTTTTTAATTTTAGTTTTGTTGCAGTTTCACTAATACTTCAGAATGCACTGAGTAATGATACAAGGCAAATCCAGTAACAAATTCTACAATGGGAAAAAAAAAAAAGAAAAAAAAAGATAGCAATGTCCTATATTAACCCAGAAACAAGAAAGGTAAGGGTATCCATAACAAAGCCAGTGAGGGGATGGCAAGAGGGAATAGTTAAATTATTTTTCCTTTTATTTTCAAAATGTATATGCCGCATTATCCAAAGTTCTAAGCAGCTTACAGTAAAACCATAAATAATACAAATAAAATATAAAACTACTAAAATGATCCGATATTTCAACCCCAACTACTGGCGGCAGATCAGTGCAAAGGTTTAAGTTAATGTTAATGGTGTCATCAAACAATATAAATTATCAGAAGAAATGAGGATTGTTGTGCTCTTTTAAAAGCTTCTGAATAAATGAGCCTTCACACGCTTCCTGAACATTTTGCAGCAAGCTTCTTTTAGAAGCATGGAAGGAGTTGGTTCCACATAATAGGAGCTGCTCCCTTGATTCTTCAGGTTTAATCAATTGATGGCTGGGTACATCAAGTAAGCAATGGCCCACTGAAAAAAATTCAGTCACACAACTTTGCTAATTACATGCAGTGTCACCTAGAACTATTTCTCTCTCCCGTTTTTCTGGACCAAACAGGCCTCTCATCTTCTTGGCATCTTGACAAAAAATGCAACTGCATGGGTTCAAAAAAATGGTCTAAGTCAAACTTTTTTTAGTTTACTTCCCTTGAAAATGTGGTGTTAAAATGTATGTATATATATATATAAAAAAAAAAAATCCACCCCAAAGATACAACTTTTGCGGCTATAGTCAGAAATCTTGTTCTTATCTCCTGCGTTCTCTTAAAAAATTCAGGAAAACCCATCATCTTCCTGACAAAAATAGATGCACATTACAGAGTCTTTCTTTGGGCAAACACGAATGTCACCAGGAGGGTAACTTTCTTGATCTTTTCTCCACATTTCTCCAGGAAAGCGGTTAAATCCAAATTACCTTGGTTTCCTCCCATTTATCTCTCCCCCCCCTTCCACGAGGATGATGGTCTGCGGAGGGGAGAAATAGCCTTTTAGGCTATGTTAAAGATTTCAGTCAAATAGCTTTTAAAAAGCTCCAATAGAGCCATTGTGGCCATTTTAGGAAAATTAATAAACCTCAAATAGAGATGCTGCGTAAAATTCTCTAATTTTTTTAGTTTATTAACTGCATTTTTATCTTGAATTGGTTTCCTATCTGTTTAACTTAATACAAATTTTTCTCAACCTCATAGGCATGCCCATCTGTTTTAGACTCTAGTCTGTTTGCTATTCAGTTTGTGTAGGTGAACATTATTATTAAAATTTCAAAAATACATCCATTCAAAAAGATTTGAATTTGAAACCAAATAGATGATCTTGCTATTAAATATAAATATAGGCAAATCAAAGAAGAAAGAGGGGGGAAAATGCCATTTTAGATCGATATAGCCTAATATCGATACTAATACAGCCAGATCACAACCAGGGTGACACTTTGGAATTACCAAAGGGCTTGGTTTATGTTTAAAGATGTTCAAAGGTATATAACTTCATTTACCCCCTCTTCCCATCTAGGCTGCCCTTGATCAAAAGTGATGGTTCCAAAGTTGACCATCTCCCCTTCATTTAGCACTTCTCATTGCCCTCCTAGTTCAGATATACCTACCATTCTACTCTTGCAGCCCCTAGGGACTTGAATCTCCACTCATCGCAGTCCTTATGGCCACTGCAGCTTCAACTCAAAGTCCCAGGTTAGTGACATCTCCACGATCCGGCTGCTGAGGAGTTACACGGGTGGCCCAGACTCAATGAAACATCAGTCCTAGAGCTCAAGGCAACACCTTCTACCTACTATGCTCTCTTGACACCCCTCGGGGAATATCAGCTGGGAGAGGTTGATGTCATGTTCTTTAGGGATGTGCATCGTTTTTATGATCAATTAAAATATCGTACCATATTTCATAATTCATGCGGTTTTCTTATCGTTTTGGAGGGAGGAGAAAGGGCACACAGAAAAAAAAACCCAAACCCACCCCAACCCTTCAGATCTAATTATTTACAATCCCCACCCTCCCGATTTCCCCCCCCAAAAAAACTTCCCTAAAATCCCTGGTGGTTCAGCAGGGGTCCCAGGAGCGATGTCCCCCTCTTGGGCTGTCAGCTGCCACTAATCAAAATGGTGCCGATGGCCCTTTGCCCTTACCATGTGATGGGGCTATCTGTGCCATTGGCCGGCCTCTGTCACATAGAGCAATGGATGGCCCGTGCCATTTTTTAAGATGGCGCCGGCCGTCCATTGCTCCTACCATGCGACAAGGGCCAGCCAATGGCACCGATAGCCCCTGTCACATGGTAAAGGCAAAGGGTCACCGGTGCCATTTTGTTTACTGGCAGCTGATGGCCCGAGAGCAGGAGATCGCTCCCGGGACCCCTGCTGGACCACCAGGGACTTTAGGCAAGTTTTGGGGGGGTCAGGAGGGTGGGGGTTGTAAATAATTAATTGTGAAGGATCGGGTTGGGGTTTGTTTTTTTTTCAGATTGGGACAACCAAAAAAAAAAAACGGCCAGAACCGCGGGAAATGAAATTTCCTATGGCTAAGAACATAAGAAATTGCCATGCTGGGTCAGATCAAGGGTCCATCAAGCCTAGCATCCTGTTTCTAACAGAGGCCAAACCAGGCCACAAGAACCTGGCAATTACCCAAACACTAAGAAGATCCCATGCTAGTGATGCAATTAATAGCAGTGGCTATTCCCTAAGTAAATTTGATTAATAGCCGTTAATGGACTTCTCCTCAAGAACTTATCCAAACCTTTTTTTTTAACCCAGCTACACTAACTGCACTAACCACATCCTCTGGCAAAAAATTCCAGAGCTTTATTGTGCGTTGTGTGTAAAAGAATTTTCTCCAATTAGTCTTAAATGTGCTACTTGCTAACGTCATGGAATGCCCCCTAGTCCTTCTATTATTCGCAAGTGTAAATAACCGATTCACATCTACTCGTTCAAGACCTCTCATGACCTTAAAGACCTCTATCATATCCCCCCCTCAGCCGTCTCTTCTCCAAGCTAAACAGCCCTAACCTCTTCAGCCGAAACAGGAAACAATTGCCGGTATGATACACATCTCTAATGATCTTAGATTTTCTTGGAAAGCAATCTCATCAACTCTTCCTTTCTTTATCCCAGGCAGTATCCTCCTGAAGCAAATCTGTTGGATTCCTTTAGACCAGAGGTTTCCAAACCTGTCCTGGGGGATTCCTAGCCAGTCAGGCTTTCAGGATTTCCACAGGGAATATGCATGAGATAAAATTTGCATGCTAATGAGGCAGTGCTAGCTGCACCAATCCATGTAACTAAAGAGATCACTGCCCTTACAAGAAACAGAAAAATTAATTCTCTCATCCCTGTCCATACACCATCACCAAAATTCTTTGATTTGTAGCGTACAGTGGCAACCAACCAAGACAGTTACAGTCAGGAGTCCCGAGATGGTAGAAACCAGAATCAGTAATCATACTTTGTTTCCCATGTGGAAGCGCACACTACTGCTACCCAGCCAATTGCCATCCTGGGTCAGATCAAGAGTCCATCAAGCCCAGCATCCCAGATGGTGCTGCTGTCCAAATAATATTGCATTGTTGCTGCTGGTCAGTACTTTCATGCTGCTGCTACTAGCCAGTGATAGTATGTGGTGCTGCTGTTCAATCAATGGGTAGCACAAGGTGCTTCTTCTCTACCCAAAACATGTCTCCCCAAGCATTGATAGTGCAGAATACTATTATCCCACCATCAGGCTAGTCCTTTTCAACAATATTAGAAGCTCAATATATCTTTTCTCCTTTTTAAATTAACTTACAAATAGTTCTGTTTACTTTTATGTTGCTGCCAGTTTTGAGCAATTCCCCTGGGACAGTGGTTTTCAACCCAGTCTTCAGGTCGCACCCAGCCAGCCTGGCTTTCATGATATCGACAATGAATATGCATGAGATGGAATGTTCATAGATTTGTATGCTCTGCCTCTACTCTATGAACATTCATCCCAAGCATACTCATTGTGGATATCATGAAAACCAGGCTGGCAGGGTGTGTCTCAAGGATTGGGTTAAGAACCACAGTCCTGGGTATACGGTATCAGTGGAGCTGTACCCATTTAGCTAGTCAGTTATTTTGTCCACCCTGCTTATAGGAATCACATGTGTATTTGTGGCTTCCTACCAGCTTTAGGACTGTCATTTACAAAATTGTGTTTTTTTTGGACTTGATGGAAGGGAGTGTGAAAACCAAGAGCTAGTCTAGAATTGTATTACAGTTGTCCAATAAAAAGGTATTGCCATGGCTTTTTGGGGGTTTTTTTTCACACATTTAAGTACACTAACTAATACGGGTACCCATACTGCTTTATACAAATTGGATTTAAAAGGCTCAGTTTCTCTCATGGAATGAATTATATCGCAGCTTTGGTGCAGTGAAAGTAATTTTTTTTCTGTAGCGTATGACCTAACGCTGACAGTGCAATCCGATAATAGCAGGGTTAGAGTACTTTCAGAGGACCAGCTCTTCCTCTGAGGCTCTACCTTTTTTGTATAATATTTTAAGACATTTTTCCTACAACTTAAGGTCTTTAAGTTCCATTTTATATTTGAAATAGATTTTTAAACATTTGTAGCACAAGAGAAAGAAGCTTATGAAACTTTGTAATCATTGCTTCTAATGGAGGCGCCTAGTTTATGGCAGCCTTTGGAAAAAGACTGCAGCCTAGAATTCTGTATTCCAACTTTAAATTATGTGAAAGCGTATATTATATCTGCATTGAAAAATGTATTACAATTTAAATAGAGAAAAATCGCAAAACAAAGAAGTATGTTTTACTAATTTGATATTGTAAACCATATCTCAGTTATGTAACCTAAGCAAACCTCATTGTGGTGATAGGAGAAAATTCATTGATATATTATTGTAAGAGCAGACCATGCAGATGTAGTATTAGATTCATTTAGTCTTTTTGATTGCCAATTAATTTTAAGTTTTCCTTTCCTTGGGGGTGTTTGTGTGCACAGCTTTCAGTTGGTTTCCTCTTGGAAAATGAGTGGAGTTTTTCACCATGTCAAGATGACTATGGCTGATCTTTCAGCTCAATGTGTCCTCGAGCTCACGCTTCACTAAATTGGTTAATCTATAATATGCCACCTGACTCCTGTCCGCTTTTATAAGAACCTTTGGATTTCTACAATCAGACATTCTTTAAATATATCGTATCACCAAACATTCCTTCATATCAGTAGGTGAAAGGTCATGTGTTAGTATGAGTTCTCCGCCTTCCCTCCTTTGCACTATTCCACCTACTTTATTTTATTTTTATATTCCGCTTTTCAGCACTTCAAAGTGGATTACATTCAGGTTGGTAGTTATCTCTGTCCCCAGCTTGATAAGCTAGATATATATATGATATACATTATCATATATGCACTCTCTACCTAGCTACAATCAAGCTAGGTAGAGAGAACATGGTACAAATCTACTCTTCTTTCACCTTTCATGACTCCAAATCACATTAAATCTTCACTGATGGTAACTGTGCTGTTTGTACGTATGACTGTGCATGTCAAACTGCCCCCCAAAACTCAGTTCGCCCCACAAACCTCACCCCAAGTTCATAATGCCCCTTGTTATAGTGGTATAAAAGTAAAAAAAAAATCAGTAGGTCTCCACAGATCCCTCTCTCTCCTCCCCCCCCCCCCCCCCTTAAAATGGGATTTGCGATAAATCCCGCTTCGGCCACAATGCATAGCTATCTCAGTCAATGCTCAGGAAAAAGGTGTAGCTCTTTCTGGTGTCAAATCCTGCAATAGCGTGCATTACGTTATCGCACGCGATGATAAACGGCCCTCATTTCCATTTACTCTGCCCAAACTCCTACTTGAAAGCATTTTTCAAATTTGTATATGCATTTCATGATGCAATATTTATCACATGCATTAAGGTGTTATGACAGGTGTAAGGGCCTTAATGCCCACGGTAATGCCCTAACGCAATTTGATGAATGACCCCCCTAAGGCCCGATAAGTCTCAAAAAGTGCTGTTTATCCAGCTAGTTGGATGATGTAGTGCTGTAACAAGCAGTGTAAACGGCATATATCGTGCGATAGAGCGATATATGCAATAAATGTGAGGTGGCCCCGATGACTCCACATGTGGTGACAGGCCTCAACTCATCCTCCCAAAGGTGTGAAGAGAAACATTGATGATTCAGGACCTCCCAGGCCAGATAGCCTGACCCAACGAGGGACGGTATTCTTCCTTTAAAGGCTCGAGAGGTGGGGAGGCCCTGAATCACCAATGTTTTACCTTCACAACTTTTTTTTTTTTTTTGGGGGGGGGGAAACCCTACACACAGATGAATTGAAGCTTTTCTTGGGGTGAGTGTGGGGACCCCTCCCCCAATGACTTTTATGTGAAACTTTGAAGGGTTGGGGGAGGGGCTGTTGCCACATGTAACTTTCACACTTTTGTTTTTCTTTTTACTTGGAAGTATTGGGGCTGCCTTGACTGGTGGCCCCAGTGGTCAGCCCTGACATCTGCTCAACCTTTTACATTTTTTTTTTTTAAGCTGTGGCACATTTTTTTTTTTTTTTTTGTGTAGGTTGCAGCCCTTCAAGGCGACAGCAGACTCTTGAGGTTAGGGCCGCCATCGCACCTAAAGGGCCGCTCACCGTGCTGTTTTGTCCCATGGTGTTTGCCGGCGAGACAAAATGTGCCGTATTGGAACCCCTCCCACGAAAAAAAAAATTTCCCGGCTTAGTGCATCTAGACCTCAGCAAGATATCGGACAAGTGTCGCTCAACTGCTGAATGCATACATGATGCAAAAAACATGTATGGTTTTTCAAGTCCATTTTAAAATAAGCGCAGATAATTTAAGTGTGAAAATTCAGCAAGACTTGGTGTACATAAGGACTTGTGTGGGTAGGTCAGCAAATTTTCTAACAGGCACATGTCAAGGATATTTCCAGTTATTCCAATGACTGCACCATTTTACCCAGCCCTTCTCCAGGTTATAGAGACTCTCCGGTTCTTGTGTGAACTCTGCCTCCCCCTCCCCCATTCACCCTGGCCTCCACTCTGCCAATAATAATATAGTATAAACACGTTCAGCATCACTTCTGCAAGATACTTAGCAGATGTAAAATTCCAGATGTAAGCTGCCAAATCTGCACGCGTGTTTAATATAGCAACTTATTTGTGTGTGTGTTGGCCTTGCCCAGAATGCCCTATAGACCACCCCATTTTTTGGACATGGATATTTGCATATGAACCCCTACGATGTTTTATGTGTGTGAAATAGCACGTATGCGCGTATATGTACATTTTTCCCCATGCATCCTTTTGAAAAGTTACCTGACAATATTTTGACATCTGTGATTTTCTTTAGGAAAATAGCATTTAAAAAAAATGCAGTCACAGCACATATCCACTTTTTACTGTGTATCTATTTTTTCCTCTCTTGTATATTTCCTTTAGCCTTACTCATCACATCCATCAGGTTATTTTCACCAGGATGCTTTGTAATACTATGATCAATATTGATCATCATGGATATGCAGTAACAAAAAAAAAAAAAAAGTCAACTTGAATTATGCAGTCATAGCCAGAAGCAACAGAAAAAACAGACAAGCAGCTGAACAGTGAGTTTTATCAAGTGGCATATACTGTTTATTGCTTTGCAGATCCTTAAGTGGCTTTGTCTTGTCAGGACAAGGCAATCCAGTCCCGCTTTTACCACGTTGAATGCAGGGACTCGAAGTTCTGATCTTCCTAAGGAAAGCAGGACTACATCTCCATGGAGTCCATGGGGAAATAAAAGGAAAATGAAATGGAGCTCATTGGCATGCCATGATCCCACATTTTTTTTCAGTAGTAGAGGTGGCACCTAAATAGTTTTATAAGAGGATGCAGTGTCACCTCTCCCTAATCTGAGTGACAATGGTATAGAAATGCAAATTACTATAATCATTAGTCTGTATGTAACACTGTTCTCCTATACTATATGTATGCATTCAAAAAGCTTTTTTAAAAAAAGGATATTGCCTTCTTTTAAGAAGGCAATATCCTTGAGTTGTTTTTTTTGTGGGGGGGGGGGGGGGGGGTGGTGTCAGATCAGTCGTCTTGCTGCTGTACTTCCTATTAAAATATTTCCTTCCACAAAACCTCAGGCACATAAGGCTTCACTCAAAATATCAGTTACATGTTTGGTAAGTGCGTTTCCTACAGGAAATCAAGCCAGCACCAAATTCAGAAACTGTTCCCTGGTATTCATTCTCCACCCAGGGATTGGGCTGGGTTTGGATGAGTGTGCCTGGCTGCAAAGAAAACTGGATGTTGGGGGAAACCAGCTCTGTTTATAGCTCCAGAGGATGGCAAATCACATGGCGTTTACTTTGTGCAGTGCTGCTGTTAATTTGCTGTGCACTGCCTTCCTACATCAGAAACCTCGCCTTGCTAGGATGCACCCATGGATTTGTGGTTCTCCGAATCACAGAATTGTGTCTAAGAATCGAGTGTTAACTTAAGTAAGGCGAAATGTTCTGGCTTTCTCTGACAGGGTAGTTTGAACAAACCCAATGTGGACCACACAGAAAAATAGTGAATGCATCCAAGTCTGTCTTGTTAGCAATAGTGCTCCTGAGCTGCCGACTGTAATCTTTAAACAAAACATGATTTGTGCCTCTTGGCTCCCCTTGCTGCCACAGTTCTTATTTTCTGTTCAGCAGCTGGGTACCAAAGTAAGGCCTGGCTGAGGGGAAAATATCGATTTAAAGTCTGAAACTTAGGAGAGCACAGATATAATTCAGTCTCTTTTGATAAAATCCTTTTTTTTTTTTTTTTTTTTTTAAATTTTCTCCCCCGTAAGGCTTCCTTAACTTGTTGCCATGCTGCTGATACCAGGGAGCCAACTTGCAAGTCCTCCATTTCGGCATGTTCTCCGCACTTGCTCTCGTATTTTAGGCGTGTGACCCATTTTCTGGCCAAGGAAGAAGGATGCTTTTTCTGTTGCTTCATTTGACCACTAGGTGTCGTTCTAAGAGTGCTGCATGACTCGGATCTCCTCCGGAAGGATGAACTGTTCTTTTCAGTGTCATCTTGAGCCATGTTCAGTCCAGGGAGGTTTGGCCGGGATTTTAAAACCAGGCCTTCCAGTTTGCAAGAAAAAGGACTAAATATTTGACCAAACATGCTAGATTATGACTAGGACTGCACTGCATCATCGGGTTGCGTTATCTGCCCTTATTTTCTCTGGTTTCTGGAATTCTTCGGTATTCACTTAATTTGCTGGGATGCTGTTTCTATAAAAGTGCAACTCAGTTTTGCTAAGTACTCATTTTTGGGAATTTTTATGGTGTTGAATAAAACCCTCTTTTTCCTGAAGGTGGGGGGGGAGGAAGAAATGCACTAAAATTAGCTACTAAATGCTTGTCTTTTTCAGTGTTCTTTTTTTTTTTTTTTCTTTGTCTGTTCTGTAGCTTTACATTTCCCACCCTACTAAGGAAAGGCAAGATGCCACATTGCCATATGTTGCTAAAAAATTAAATTGACAAAATGGTGGTTGGCAAGTGAATTGTGGGAATAGTATGGAAGGCAGCTTTTCAGTCGCAAATGTTTACTTGAGGTTCGTGGTGTTGAGTTTCTTTTAAAAGGAGTCATCTTGGGAGAATTTTACTACTTAAGACATTTCTTGTTTTGAACTTCTTGAAGTTCCTCATAAGGCAAGGAGTTTAAAAAATGCATTTGACACAGCCTTTTGACAGATGAGGCTTCTTTGTGTGATTTAATGGCACTGAGAGGCAGTGCACCTGTCACAATTAATTGCATAAAGTTTTCTGTCTAAGTGTATTTTGCCAGAGTCTCCCTAATGAAACAGTTCCACTCATTGTGTTTTTCAATGGGTTTGCCAGAAGAGCAATTTCATTTTTAAAACTCCCAGCCATTGCATATTTTGCTTTGGAAAGCATTCTGTCCTAGTCCCATACCATTACATTTCATCAAATGCTTTTCACAGTTTGAGAACATCTTGATATCCTTAACAAAATGTGCCAGTGAAATGGAGAAATATTGCCAATGGCACAATGTAGGGCTTCCAAGTGCAAACATTAGTACGATTTGGTTAGTCCTATCCATCACAGGGCTGCATCTCCCTAGAGCCATAACTACATCTGTGCCTGGCAGGGTTATGTTATCATGTGGAGACCATGTGTCAGTCTTCCAAAAAAGATGTATAGCTTTGTGAAGAAGTAAGATTGGATATGCTTGTGCTGCAGCCCTTAAATCAATTTCTGGGGCCATTTCTACAGATGTTGGCTGTTGCAAGTCTGTAAAACAGTGAACTGCAACTGACACAGGTCCAAGATAGAAAAACCCATATGGCATTACATAGTGTGAGTGCAACAAAGAACAGCATGCTGCCTAGCACCTTATCTGTCTGCATACAGAGAGAGGATCTGTGTCTAGGCACCTTTTTATCTGCTAACTGGGTTTGTGTTAACAGTCACATGCACTGAATATTTCTGTTAGGAATTTGGGATGTCTCTATTCCGGTTCATTCTCTAACCTTTAAAATAGATTCTTATCGTTAGGCCTAATATTTCAAGTCTTAGTTAAGAGGGCAGTTTCAGTCAGCTGTTTGCCATGTTGCATGCAGCAGTAATCCCTTTGGTTTTCAAAATGGGGTTATTTTGACTGGATATAGGTGCATGAGCAATATTTTTTTTTCTTCCTGTGGCCCAGCAGTTTCCTCCTCCTCCTCCTCATTTGGACTTCCAGTACAGTCGGAGCCCATTTCTACTAAGGTGCCATGTGCCTTAATTCATAGCTTTCATTTGTGTTTTTTTTTTTTAAATTAGCCTTGTCCTCCCTCTTGTTTAGCATGGCCATGGAGGCAGGAATAGAGAGACCATGGCTCTCTTGGGAACCTGCTGCACAGGCACCCTAAGCCTGGCCACTAGATTTTGCTGTTGAGCGATCACTGGGGCTTCTCCTAGGGTGCAGGAAGTGGACTTGGGAGTTAGACCCGGGTCCCCTCCACATGGCGTCGTGCCGCACTGCCACGTAGCCATCCAGCCCCCACCTAGCATGGCGGCATTCTTGCATTAATTTGTTGTGCCTCTTGTGCCAGTTCTGCTGCCGTCTGCTTTTTATGGTATTAAACACTTTCAAGTCCTTGAATGTTTTAATGAGTTTTGTCCGCACAGTACTGCAATCAATTATTTTCTCAAAACTCGACTACTGCAACTCCCTCCTCCTTGGACTTCCGGAAATCCACATCAAGCCTCTCCAAGTCCTACAAAACGCCGCCGCCAGAATCATCACCAACCACAGTAAATCCTCACACATCACTCCCACTCTCAAAGACCTCCACTGGCTGCCCATCACACAAAGAATCCAGTATAAAACACTCACCCTTATACACAAAAAAATAAACAACAACAAAATGGTCTGGCTAAACAACACCATCCAACCATATATCACACAAAGAACTCTCAGATCCTCCAACTCAGGTCTCCTCTCCATCCCAAATCTCA
Organism: Rhinatrema bivittatum; assembly: GCF_901001135.1. NCBI lineage: Eukaryota > Metazoa > Chordata > Amphibia > Gymnophiona > Rhinatrematidae > Rhinatrema > Rhinatrema bivittatum. The sequence continues at coordinate 190,042,814 of NC_042615.1, read as the reverse complement.
AAAATGCTCACCTCAATGCAACACGCAAATGAGCCATTTCAACTGCTGGCCCTATCCTGTGGAACTCCCTCCCCACACTTCTCAGGAACGAACCCTCACCCCAAGCCTTTAAAAAACAGCTCAAAACATGGCTGTTCTTAAAAGCCTTCCCTCCTGAAACCCCAACATCCTAAAATACATGTTCTTGAAAGCCTCTCCGCTTGACTACTACCCTGCCACTAACGCATAACCCCCCTCCCCCCCCTTCACCCTCCCCTCCCCCCTCCTTTCCCTCCCTCTCCCCCTCCCTGCACTCCTCCTCCCTGTCCCCCCTCTACTCGTAACCAAATCATATTGTACATTTTGTATATAGGCTATAGGCCATTTCTCTATACCCCACATGTAAGTATATTCAGCTGTTACAATGTTTCTTGTATTAATTGTTTAATTATCTTGTTACAATGTAAATAGGGCAGTTTCTCGCCCTATTCAACCTGTTATCTGGAAACCGATGTGATATTTCGATCGAATGTCGGTATACAAAAGAAATAAATAAATAAAAATAAATATATATATATATGGCAGGATATTAGTGTCTAAGGTGTTTCAAGCATTTGAGCTAGCTGTGCCACTGCACTGTCTAGAAGCAGACTTCAGCAAGTATAGGAACGAAGTGTACTCCCACTGTACAAGAGTGTAGTCTGCCCTAATAGTCGAAACATGGAAAACCTGTGCTTAATAAAACACAAGGAGATTTCCAAAAGGTGTTCAGTCCAATTCAAGTCTACTAAGTATCCCAGTGCAAACTGGAAAATCTCAGCTCATTCTGTTCGGCAGTTTTTCTCTTGACACTAGGTCCAAGACTGACATGATCTCTACATTAAGGCATTCTTGCTTTACTTCATATAAGAACACCTACAAATGGAAAAAATAACAAACTTCGTGAAAGCAGGGAGCAAAGCAATGCAGTCTATTGTGTGATAAAATTCACAGTATTTATATCTGGAAAAATACATTCACAATTTTGCAAGGCAAGAATTATGTGGAGCTACACAGGAAATGGGGAGCTTAAAAATTCTGAATTGAATTTTATGTTTTTAAAAATATTCCTTTTAAAATTGACAAATGATCAGAATACAAGAGGTATATAAGGCTTGATCAAATGAACCTGATTATTGAGGATTTTTTTCTACTCTGTACACATGAAAAATCCTGGTTCAGAAATCAGGCCCCAATATATTTTCAGACCTTGAGCTAGATATTTAAATTTAGTGTTCCTCTGGGCATGAGCTTACTTATAAATATGTCAAAGGGTTAAAAAAGAGTAAAACTGAATACATAAAAAACTTTTCCAAATAGAAAAGATCATGTATAGCAACATTGTTTCAGTAACTCTGTAAATTCTGTATTCTTCTGGCTAGTTTTTACTGTTTTTATACTGCTTGTCTATATTTTAAATGTATAGCGCGGCACTGAAGTTAGTGCCATATAAAATAAAATGGTTATTTCTTCAAGCTTTATTATATTGCAAAAGCATTTCTTGGAATGGAAAACAACCTAAAAACTGAAAAGAAGCAAGCAACTCTCGCCAAAATGAATTTAAAATTGGACAAACTAAGTTCTTGCAAGTTGGCTTAAAATGATTGAGTTGGACAGTTTGGCCATTGTTGAATATTGTAAACCTCGTAGAGGCTATAAATGCTGGGAAGGGAATCTGGCATTCTGGTCAACATTCTTGTCCTGGGTTTTTTTGTTTTTTGTTTTTTTATCATTGCACTGGTAAGAACTTCTGAAACAAAACACTCTTCCTGTGCTACCCATTTTTTTTTTTTTTTTTTTTTTTTTTTACCATCAGAACAAGAGAGAGGTGGTGTGTACATCACTGGCCTGGCCAAAATGCAAGTTTACCCATTTTTAAATTGAAACTTTTCAGGACTGTTAAACTCCCTTTCCTCTGGCAATGCCTGTTCTTCTGAAAATATATAAAACCACTAAGCCAGTGTTTCTACAGATGGTCCAGGAGTATTCCAGCCATTTGAATTTTCAGGATATTCACGGTGAATATGCTTATGAGATTTTGCATGCATTGTATCCTTTGCATTCAGATCTTATGCATAGTCATTGTGGATATCTTGAAATCAGACTGGTTAGGGGCTTCACTAGGACTGGCTGGAGAAATACTGCACTAAGCAATCAATCAAAAAAATTGAAATAAATATATAAATGTGCTGGAGATGCCGAAGTACCTTTAGTTGAAACCTGAGACATGCAAATTTATCTTTCTATCCCCTGCAGGTTTTCTAGCATTATTCCTTTATAGCCTTATGCTTCAGGTTAAGTGGACATTTTTGGATAAGCTCTCTGGCACTTGTAGTCAGGGAAGAGATTTCAGTAAGTAAAGGTGTGAAATCTTGGCTATTTTCTAAGAGCTATTAGTCAGTGTAAACTGGAGATAGCCCAATAAAAAGGTAACTTAATACGTTTGTGATTGGCTTTCCAGAGCTTTGCTGCTGTTATCTCCAAAAAGCTAATCACAAATGTATTAAGTTAGCCCAGTAAAAAAAAAACCAAAACCTGATGCCTACAACTTGTTTGACCTTTACTTTTATATATACCATGGACTGACTTTACTTGATAACTAAGCTGGTGAGAATTATTTTAATGTATAATTTCACCAAGGGGCTAGATTTAGACACTTAGACACCCCGCTCCCCTTCATTCCCCCACTCAGAGATGATCAGGTGGCACCCACAGCAACCTCTGGAAGAAAATGCCAGCCTTGTGCACGCCAGCTCACAGCCCCAGCACTGACTCTTCTGACTGTTACTGCTATGGGCGTGCTGCCTGAAGAGCGAGGGTCATTGGGGGAGTGGGGGCTTGGGGGCAATGTTTCAGCTTTGTGCCAGTGGCAGGTCCAAATGGTAGCATTGTAACTTTAAAATTTGGTACTGTAGGCAGTTGTCTCCATTGCCAAAATCTAGTCCTGATCACCATAAAGATCTTGACTTATTTGAACAGCAATTACCTTAATTATAATATATATATATATATATATATCTTACAGAAATAAATTACTTAATTATAGAGGTACAGTGCTTCTGTATGTGCTACACTGGGAAGTTGAAAAACATTTTTGTGGGTCAGAATGTGACTAGAAAGTCGACGTGGCTTTCTCTTTTCATGTGTAGAGATACTAAATGTGATCAGATGAATGATCAAATGCTAACCTTAAACATGCCGTGCCTGCCTCATTGATTAGACCATCTTGTTTGTAATCTTAATGAAAGGGTTCAGGTCGTGCCACTTAGAGCCACCTCTTACTAGGAAACCTCTAGCTAGGGTTATAGTTCAAGGCACTTCGCAGCTGTGCTGCTATCTCACCCGGCATCAAGGGGACACTGCACTTCCATTACCAGCCTGCGAAAACCAGCGGTCAATAAATGTCACTCAGCTCCCTCTATCAGCTTGACCAAAGTGACTTTCCTCATAGGGGATAAATAAGCCTCATTTTTTTTTTCTTTTGGAATTTCAAGCTCTCCCCGAGAAAGCTGCAGAATCGCTGCATTGATGAATGTGTTAGACACAGTAATTCTTTCATTTCCAAATTGTGAGTGGCTTTCTTTTTTTTTTTTTTTTTCAGGGTGGGTTTTCTTTCTTTCTTTCCATTATGAACAGTCTGTTAGACTAGAATTTTCCAAATTTTTACTCTTCTGAAGTAGAAAGGACAAATTAATTGGGCGAGACAGGAGACCAGCAAAGTTGCCAAATCATATTGAGTGTTTCAGCTAGCAAAGAATGCTTTGAGGAGCTCTCATTGTACGAGCCACAAATCTACTTAGTTAATTGCCTGTATATTATAACAAAGCTTACTTTGTGTGTGTGTTTGTGTGCGCGCGTGCATATATATCTATATTTCTAATGATATGCATTTCCTTTTGGAATATATTAACTTAAGTGCATTTTTGGAGATGGTTGCAGGACGGTATTGATTTTTGTGGTCAATAAATTGACTTGTACAGCAAGACTGAGGTTTGCGGGTCCGATTCATGCTATATCCAGCTATGGTGCTAATCAAATGCAAAAGAATAAATTCACCTGTACTGTTATATAGTTTACGCTGCTCCAGAGTTGAAAATATGCATGACATTAGCAAATAGAACTGTTCTTACATATGGTTTCTATATGCAGTTGATTTCCAGCTTCTTTTTGTGTAATTTTTCACAGATATTATTGCTTGTTTAATTGCTTTTTTTCTCTTGGCAAGTTTATACTTGTATATTGATATGTCAGAAAAAAAAAACCCAGAACTGCAGCTATTTGTCAAGTACAGTATTTCGGTCTTGATAAGCAAATCATGTTAACTTTTTACTTTAAAGCACAGAGGTATGTGACGGCTGAGTTAGTCCACTTGATTTTTCTGGTAATGTTATTTTTTCCCCATTCTGTTCAGACATGAAGAGCGTATTTGTTCCTGAAAGCTACTCAAAAAATATAGTAAGATAGTCCAGTAAAAAGGTATCCCTATATGTTTTTCTTGTTAAATTTTATTTATTTACAAGTAATCAGTCTTCAGTTTAACATTGAATATATATATTTTTGGTCTCTCGAGAGGAGTAACATAACTGTTTGTTTTTTAGTTCAAAGAAATATAAATGATTATTGCCAAGCAGTAAATATGTATTGTGTGGCTAGTTTCCTACAGTTTGAAAGATCAGGCATGAATATATATACATTTTTTTTTTTTTTTAATTCTTGTATTTTGTTTGAGCTGCCTAGTGTGGGCCTAAAGGGCTGAGGGAAGAGTATGGGATATGAAACCACTTTCATATGAAGCATTGTTGCAAGTTGTTTATTTCCCCATGTGTGAGAAGGCAATTGTAATAAGTGCCCTGGATCAAATATTTGTATTTCTCATTATAGCACAATCCTCACTTCACTGATAGGAGAAAGTGCTGGGATGTGATGTGCACTTCTGTAAATTTCATGGATGTGAGTTTGAGGAAAGGGGGACAGCAAATTTCTTATGTTGGGAAAACGTGCAGTGGAGCTGGAATTGGTATAGCAGTGTTTATTATGCGTTCCTTTCATCTGCTCATTTTAGATCATGGTCCATGTTTGTTTTCAAATACAGCGTCTTCCAAAGGTTTCTACCAATATTCAGATGAATGATAATGCAGCTAACTAAATTCTGCTTACATCCCTTGCAGTTGTAATATAAAAGCTTTAATTGCTTCTTTACCTTCCTTGCTTTCATCCTCACTGTACACACCTGCAAGCTGTTATCATGCCTATATATCTGGCATGTATTTGCTTTCTTTTCTATAATAAAATACTATGTATCTGTAGAATAGCTGCTGAGCAGTTAAAATAGGCTTTTATATTAGATTCTTGCATGCTTAGGAATTTTCACCTTTTGGAAAACCTTGTTCACTTGCATTTCCCCTGGCTTTTAAATTGAATAGAGGAATACTTTCATTGACACAAACCAGATGATTGGATGAAGCTTTGGGGGAACTATATTAAATGAGCTTTGATCCGGGAGGGTAAAGTCGGTCTTCAATTATGATCATTTCTTTTTTGTCTATACTCTTAAAGAAAAGTCTCATGTGGCTTATGCCCGTGAAAAGGGGAGAGAGGGAGAGTCTGAAACAGAAGTTCTGGCTTGTGTGATCCTTCTTGTCAAAGATTATGATGCATCAAATTCTGTTACGCTATAAAGTCCCCTTACTTGTTTGATCCATCCACCTATTCAAGGCGATGGATTTTGAAGAAGAGGGAATAGAAAAAGGGCAAACATCGAACAGCAGAAGAAGAGGAATAGAAAAAGGGAAAACATCGAACAGCAGAAGAAGAGGAATAGAAAAAGGGAAAACATCGAACAGCAGAAGAAGAGGAATAGAAAAAGGGAAAACATCGAACAGCAGAAGAAGAGGAATAGAAAAAGGGAAAAACACCCAACAGCAGAAGAAGAGGAATAGAAAAAGGGAAAAACACCCAACAGCAGAAGAAGAGGAATAGAAAAAGGGAAAAACACCCAACAGCAGAAGAAGAGGAATAGAAAAAGGGAAAAACACCCAACAGCAGAACAAGAGGAATAGAAAAAGGGAAAAACACCCAACAGCAGAACAAGAGGGAGAGCATAAAAAGCAGAAAAGAAGCCAAAGGGAGAGAGAAGGAAAGTGAATGTAAAGCTGCAAATTGTCAAATTTTGACCATGCAGCAATTGGAAAATTAGCTTGCATGTCCCATCATAGGAGAGTCAAATATATAGCTGCTAATGATACATAGAAACATAGAAATGACGGCAGAAGAAGACCAAACGGCCCATCCAGTCTGCCCAGCAAGCTTCACATTTTTTTCTCATACTTATCTGTTTCTCTTAGCTCTTTGGTTCTATTTCCCTTCCACCCCCACCATTAATGTAGAGAGCAGTGATGGAGCTGCAACCAAGTGAAATATCAAGCTTGATTAGTTATGGGTAGTAGGGGAAGTAGGGGAAGTAACCGCCGCAATAAGCAAGCTACACTCATGCCCATCTGCTTTACCCAGACCGTGCCATTCAGCCCTTATTGGTTGTTTTTCTTCTCCCCTGCCGTTGAAGCAGGGAGCTATGCTGGATATGCTTGTAGTATCAGTTTTTCTTCTCCCCTGCTGTTGAAGCAGGGAGCTATGCTGGATATGCGTGAAGTATCAGTTTTTCTTCTCCCCTGCCGTTGAAGCAGAGAGCTATGCTGGATATGCATTGAAAGTGAAGTATCAGGCTTATTTGGTTTGGGGTAGTAACCGCCGTAACAAGCCAGCTACTCCCCTCTTTGTGAGTGCGAATCCTTTTTTCCACATATCCTCTTGCTGTTGTAGCTTAGAGTGATGTTGGAGTCATAGTAACCATGTGTATGTTTATTGAATAAGGGTATTGTCTCCAGGCAGTAGCCGTCATTCTGGCTAGCCACCCACTCTTTATTGATGGCCTCTTGATTTTATGGATCCACAGTGTTTATCCCACGCCCCTTTGAAGTCCTTCACAGTTCTGGTCTTCACCACTTCCTTCGGAAGGGCATTCCAGGCATCCACCACCCTTTCCGTGAAGAAATACTTCCTGACATTGGTTCTGAATCTTCCTCCCTGGAGCTTCAAATCGTGACCCCTGGTTCTGCTGATTTTTTTCCTATGAAAAAGGTTTGTCGTTGTCTTTGGATCATTAAAACCTTTCAAGTATCTGAAAGTCTGTATCATATCACCTCTGCTCCTCCTTTCCTCCAGGGTGTACATATTTAGATTCTTCAATCTCTCCTCATAAGTCATTTGATGAAGACCTTCCACCTTTTTGGTCACCCTTCTCTGGACCGCCTCCATCTTGTCTCTGTCTCTTCGGAGATACGGTCTCCAGAACTGAACACAATACTCCAGGTGAGGTCTCACCAAGGACCTGTACAAGGGGATAATCACTTCCCTTTTCTTACTCGATATTCCTCTCTCTATGCAGCCCAGCATTCTTCTGGCTTTAGCTATCGCCTTGTCACATTGTTTCGCCGACTTCAGATCATTAGACACCATCACCCCAAGGTCTCTCTCCTGCTCCGTAAAAATCATATTAAATCACATGATTTCTATTTACTTGAAGATTTTTAATATATGCATATCTAAGCTATTCTGGTTAACAGGGTTTATATATATATATATATATATATATATATATATATATATAGATGGGTTTTATGGTTGTAGGGTCTTTCTTTTCTTGTAAGAGCAAAGTACAGTTTTTGATAAGCAGCACATAAGCTTCAGTGCTTCCCAAAAGTGTGACAGCGCTTCCATTCTTCCCTTTTAGGAGAAGAAAAAAAAATCAGGACACATTAGTCATTGCCCATTACTCAATACTTACCTAAAGTGGTGGATGGCAGTGCAGATTTATGTGGTCACCGATCATACTCTAAGGGAGGTTAAACCATGGAAGAAAATAAAATTACCAGTAATTAAATTTACAAGCAGGTTGCCATTGAGAGAAGATTTATTACTTCAGCGAAAAAGAAATGGTCTAGCCATACAAAAAAAAAAAATGTATGCAGTCACCTTCCCTGATACAGATATTATAAAGTTCTCTTTCAATTTATATAATTAAAAAAAATGTTTTTTTATAAGGTTAATGGAATATTCAGTTGGAAACTATACGCCGTGAGCAATAAAATAGCCGCACTGCAGCGTTGGCTACATTTGCTAAGAGCTGACGCAGTACATTAATATTGGCTTGTACAGTCTTATCTTTGTAACCACTAGACAAATAGTAAGTCTTAGTAGATGAAGAGTGCAGATAATAGTACAGATTTTTTAAAATGTTAAATGGGAGTTCTTGACATTCGATACAGACAACTTAGCAAGAAGAAATTATTGAGAAACCTAACAGTGTTTCTGTATTGGTCCGTTTCCTAAGGGAATACATGCAGGAACATCGTGGCCAGTGTCTGAGAAGAAATGGGGGGCAAAAAAGGACAGCCTTGAATTTTTTGAGAGAGATTCCGGTTTTGTTTTGCATAACCCTTTTGGTGTCCTTTAAAAGGATACAGGCTGACTGTGGGCACCCCTGGAAGGAAGGGGAGACAGTATTCGCCCCTAGGGTTTTGTCTGGGGCCTCAGCATCCTGGAATTTAAAACTACAAAAAGGAGGCATTGTTTTGCTTGACTTAAGAGATTACAGTTTCTGGTTGCATCTGGATAGCACCAGATAATTTTTCTTAAGTGCTGTCCATATAACTGTAACTATAGCGGGCCCACCAGCACGAGGATGCTTAAATTAAATTAGATTTCCTAACACATCTGACACTTATGGTAATGTTGCTCTAACCATTGGAGTTTCATCCCATTTAGGTATTGCTAATCAAATTTTGGAACAGGCAGGCCTTATGCGAGCTGTTTAAAACAATGAACGTTTTAATCAGGTTTAAAATATACTTAGAGTAAGTACCACACGACTTTCCTTAAGCATCACTGCACCCTGAACAAACTGAAATGAGCAGTGTGGATTTGTGTTTCTCCAGCATCATGAAGCATGTGTGCCCCAGAAGAATTGCAGGCTGCTTTGTTTTCTGATTGGGAGTTTTCTTTAGAAGTTTCCATAGGGGGTCAGCCCAGTGGAAGTGCTGGGTGCTGCCATACGGAGGAGCTGGATTTCATTCCTGGGTCAAGCATTCTGCTCCCCCCGGCCAGCTGGGAATACTGCCCAAGGCACAGTCTGGGGGGCATCCCAGTCGTGGTTGTGTTAGGGACCCATGAACGCAGAGTTTTAGAAGGCATGGTGATGTCTGAGGATGGTTGATGTGATGAATCCGGGGAAGGGTGTACAAACAAAGGAAAACTCCCCGGGTAGTTGTGTGGGTATGGAGGCTTTTGACACCAACTGAGCGGGAAGCTGAAAGGAGGAAATTGCTGGGCCCCTTCTCCTTGCTTCCTTACCCACGAAAAAAAAAAAAATTGTACAATGTCTGCTTTACTGCTTTTTTAGTGCATAATTCTTTTTTGAAGATCATTTCAGCAAAACTCTCAATTATATATATTCAAAATTTTATATTCTGCCTGGATCAATATTCCTTGTTCTAAGTGATGACAAGCATGAAATATTTACATTTTAAACAAGTATAACAATGCAACAAAGTAGATAGTAAAAATCATCAGTACTCTGTATGCTGTAAGGATGCTCAGCATCTGTTAGTCTACTTAACATTTTCAGATCTTAAACAAGGTAGTTTCCCTAAATTGGATCACTTTTGCTATTGCTAATACCTAATCATATGAATTATAGAGTTAATCTAAAAGTTTTAGAAAACTGGTTAGGTTTTTGATTAGTTTCTTGATTTAAAAATGGCAGCATATTCCAGACACTGGAATGCACACTATGTGCCATGTCTGAGTACTGCTAAAAGCAACCCAAACAGGTCAAAATGATCTGAACTCTCAGGCATACCCAGACAGATAGGGTGGCAGACATAAATATGAGCAAAGCCTTTGTTTGCCCTTAGTCCACTTGAATATGTAGATATAAGGGTCAACAAGCAAGTTATAGGTGCTAACGTTTTACTGGAAGTAACTCAGTGTATCTGTGAATAGCTCCTACAAGCTAAATACAGATGTATTGTGTGAGTCTAATAAAAACTTATCACTTACAACTTTTCACCTTTTCTACAGAGATAAATATGCAACTATTTTCCTTTTAATATATTTTCTGTAAGATACCTTAATGATACATGATTTTGAAAAAATAGTGTTAAGGACCTCCAACAATATTTGCATAATATCAGGACTTCATACATTTAAATCATTTCAGTGTGCAAAATATAGCATAGTTAATTCATAAAGATGTATGTTAAGATTTGTCTGAAACATGTTGAAGAAATCATGAAAAATTGATATTGTACCTCACCTAGGACACACAAATATTGAAATAGTGATTAAATAGTGCAATTGTGTATTTCTCCCAAGAAGCAACACAGGTTCAATAGCCGAACTGCATGTGTTTCAAAACTTTTTCCAATATATTTTCTGTAAGTCATCTTATTGGTTTGTTTCACATATAACTGCTGCCTTTTGAGTTTGCTAATGCTGTTAATCTGCAAGTTTCGCCTAGGTAAATATCCTAAAAGAATTGACTAATATCATATCCAGGTTTTAGTTTAACTTGTTTACTTTTGTTAGTAAATATGTGATTGTTGATCATATTTGGGTGTTTTGTTTTTTTTTCTGTAAATTTCTGAGAAAAAAAACTCAGTAACCAATTGCTCATTCCAAATGTTTTTGACCATTTGTTGGAGAAACATATAGAATATTGATATGGAATATCTTTACACTACAAAATAAAAGACCTTATTGTGAAACATATTCTAAAAAAGAACAAATACAGTTAAGGCTTGTACTATACCATATTACTAGTCGGTAAAAAAAAGTAATAACTTGCAAGTTAATGCTTCTGTCTAATGCGTAAGCCTGTGTTGAAGGTCAGAAAATTATGCATGAACCAGCAAATTGAGAGATGTATTGTAGATCATTTGGCTTAAGTGGAATGCAATAACTTGAATTAGTTCCTTTACCAGCTGCAGTACTATGCATTTAAATGCCGCAGTGAGCCTGGCTGGCCACAGGAGACCTTCAGAAGGCTCCATTTAAAGTGTAAAAAAAAAAAAGCTGCCATGTGCTCCCTGAAGCAGACCAGGGGATTTAGCACAGCAAACCGTAACATTTATACGGGTAGCACTGTTCATGGATGATTTTCCCTGCAGGTTAAGTCAGCATTATTCTAATAGTAATTGATAAAGAGCTCAAAGTAAGTAGTTATTACAGACTGGTAATTAGGGGAAAAATTTCCTGTTCCATACCTGCTTTAGAGCTATTAAATCATATTTTAATATTTTATATTTGAGATAACTTATTAGTCCAGAGTTGATTGTTGCTCTTGAGGACCAGAGTTAAACAGATCTGGCTCTCAGGATATCCACAATGAACATACATGAGGGGTTGGCAGATACTGCCTCCATATTATGCAAATATACCTCATGCGTATTCATTATGGATAAGGCCTGTTTTTGCCATTTGAGGGCTGGAGTTGCCCACCCCTGTTTTAGTTTAGTTTGTTGTAATCAAACCAGTTTATAAATCAACAAATAAAAACATCAAATAGCCTGCATAGTTGCAGATTGACTATACTTTTATTGTGGTTGCTTTATAGCTTATATTTAGTGACCTTTGTTTTCAGTTATTTTATTTTTCCAGGAAATTTCAATGTTTACAACAACAACAAAAAATCAATCAGTGGAAAAATGTCTATTATAACAAACAAGAAAACTCAGTGAGAACATTAATTTCCACTGATTTTATTTTTATTTTTGTTATAACAGTGAAATCCCAGGAAAAATGAAGGAAACTTTAGGTAGGAACTACATCAAGCTAAAAGCACCTATATACTTGTCATCTGCTAATAGCGCACGTACTTTTGAAAATCCCGAGCATGCATGCTTTCATCCTCTCTGACCCAATTGCATGCACCATGGAAGCCCAGCTGTATTTTCAGCCAAAATGGGGACAGGCCAGCTTTGAAAATTGCCCTCCTAATATCATAATATTGTCAAACATTTGGATTTGCATTACCTTCTATACATATAAGTACTACACATTTAGGGACCTTTGTTGTCAGTTATCTTTTTTCTGGGCATTTCAGTATTTATTACAACAAGGACAAAAAAATATATATATTTACCTGCGAAGAATGATGAGCTATACTTTCCCACATATTTTTTTTTTTTTTGCTGGGATTTGTAGTGATAAATTCCTAGGAAAATAAAAGCTGAACAAGAAACTATGTACACATGTAACCTATCAAGGTTATTAATTGCAAATGGAAGAATAATAGAGCAATACACATTTTTAGGACAGGGTATACTTACATAAGAGCTAGAGCTAGAAATCAATAAAACTTCTCTCCCATAATACTTGTGTGTAGCCCAGAATTGAGAAAAAAGAAATTAACATTTTCAAAAAAATAAAATCAACAATCCTCAATGTTTGGGTTTCTCAGTTTGTTTGTTTTTTTGGTTTTTTTTTTTAACTCATCCAACATCAGTGGACTTCCTCCTAATATATTACCGTAGTTTGTAAAACTGGAATTCCTTTATATTGAGATCAAGTAATGGAAGATTGTTGCCTGTCTGACTATCCCTAACAGATGGAAAGGAAACATTTTGTCCTTTCACCAGTGAGAGAACCCTTTAACAAAAAAATATGGTTCATTTTTCCTTCTTCCCTGGACTTGTTTGCATTGTGCTTAAGACACATGTATGTTCATTTATGACTATAAGACGTTTCTGTGGCTACCAATGCTAAGAGAATTCTAAGAAGGGTTAAATTGTTCTCAGAAAGTATTTGTTAGAGTTCACCGTGTAAAATTACTATGCATTATGCTAGAAATGGCGTCTCTTGGAGTTAGCACCTGAAAGGATTACTTAATCCCCTCTGCCATCATGCTTGCTTGTACAGCTTGTCCATTTCCCCCCCTTGGCCATCTTTGCCTGCTGATTAGACACGGGCCTCTTCTGGTTTGTTGCAGCAAAGAGTGAAAAAAAGCTTCTTTGTTCTGACCATGCCTTCTCTTGATGTCTCTATGCAAAGGATGTCATTTTGCTTACCACAATACTGATAAAAGGTTTGTCCCCCAGGTAAACTTGCACCCCTGACTGGATGCTGCATGTACTTATGAAATTGTCTTGGCCTGAAAACCTCATTCTGAAGAGGAGGAAAATAGGCTAAAGCTGTGGAATATTTAGCTCCCTGACTGAATGAAACGTGAAGTGGTTGAGCCCTGCCCTTCCCATATATAGGAACCACAGGTACACCCTAGCACAAACCAGCTCTGGGATAAGTAGTCTAGTGGTTAGAGCAGCGGGCTATGACCCAGGGAAACCAGGGTATATATCCTGCTGTTCCTTGTGATCTTGGGCAAGTCACTTTACCCTCAGTTGTCTCAGGTACTAAATCCCTATGGGGATAGGGAAATACCTATAGTACCTGAATGTAATCTACTTTGATGGACACTTTGCAGTGCCGAAAAGCGGAATATAAAAATATGAAGTCAATAAATAAATAAAACTGCACTTGTTTTTGTTGGTCTTAATTTTCAAGTTATGAAAGGGGGCTGAATGAAGGAATGAGCCATTCTTTCTCCCCCCTGGGTAGAGTGTGTCACAATATTAATCTGTTCAGGGTTAGGGTTTTTTTGTGTTAGATAATCTCTTGTAATGCTGATGGTTCGTCTCTCTTGACACAAGGTCAAAAGGAGAAGCTGAGCATGCTCAGCTAATGTGAATAACACTAGAGAAGGGGAGCAGAAAACAATAGCAGGTGGGCCTGGAAGGACAGTGTCTATGCTTTTGATGCCCATAGAAATGTTTCATAAAAGCTCAGCTAACTCTAGTGGGGCCTTGAATGGTCCTGAGAAGCCGAGGACCCAATGCTTGGATACTCGAGCAAATTTCTTTTTACAAATTAGGCATTTTCCAAACAGATTTCTCCTAATATTATTAACGATAATCCCATTTAGTTTGGCATGCTTACATTATGATGCTAAAATATTACACTTGAATTAAATGTCTTTAATTAAAGAGAAATTTAAATGTACCTGACTGGTTTATGACCAGGATACAATATCTTAAAGAGGGCTATTAAATCAGGTTGCCGTAACACTTGCTGAAGGTTAGCATTTTGTTTTATTATTGGATTTATTGTCTGCCCAGCATAGTTATTTTCCATTTCCAAAATTACTCCATGTCTCTAAAATTCAAGGGTTAGCACACAGATCCTTTTTACACTTTTTTTTTTTTTTTTAGTAGCGTGTCTGGGAAATGCAAAGCTTTCTGTGCATTATTTCAGTGAAAGTCTGGGCATCGTTTATTGGTCTTCACATATAAATAAAATATGGCAGTGCATGCCTCTCCATGGTTAATAAAAGTGATCATTATGGCAGTTTTAAGTGTGCACAATCCATCTAAACCTCTGACAGTTTCATACCAGTTCAGCCTATTTCACAAATATTTTTCTAGCAGCTGGGAGAAGATCTTTACTGAGTTATTATCCTTGAATGTACTCTTGATATTTTAAGTAACATAAGCAAAGTGATAAGTAGTCAGGTTTCTGGTAACTAAACATTACTTATAGAATACGACAGAAAATTAATCAGTAATTTACAATTGTACACTATCTAATTTATCTCTTTATCTTGGCTTTATTTTCCAGTGACCTCAGTGAAAACCAGATTCAGGCAATCCCAAGGAAGGCGTTCCGTGGAGCTGTTGATGTTAAAAATCTGTGAGTATGCACTCGTTGATCTGTTGTTCCTTGGTTTTCTGATTAGAGAAACTGAAACATACATGCATTTGTAGTTAGGGAAGCAGGTTAATCATTAAACATTTAACTATTTTTAAATGCTTCATACGGTGGTTGGTTGGCAGAATAGAGCATGAAACTAGCTGTTCTTTGGGTTTTATAAAACATGTTTTCCAATTGCTAAATCTTTTACTTTATTTTATAGCTCTTAATTTGAATGTGGAACCATGTTTACCAATACAGATATAGCGTTGATTCAAAATCTTCCTTTGATTTAAAGATGATAAAGGTGACAAAACAGAATTTGTTTTTCATTATGGGGTACCCTGACTGTCAATGGCATTTAGGCTTATCTCACTGTTCTGGGCCATCAGAACATGAGATTTCTTCCTGGCCAGAGCAGATAACATTTTTTTTTTTAAATTCATGAAGCCTAGGGCCTACGGCATCTTCAATGCATAAAAAATGAAGAAGAGCAGAAGATGTTAATGCATAAAACATCCTGTCCATGGATTTGTAATGTGCAGATTTTTTTTTCTGATATGGTTTCCTGATATTTTGTATGTATCTATTATTATTTTTATTATTTTTTAAGTCTTGACCACTTCAGCATTGACAATACTCGGAAAATGTTGCTGTACTCTAAATCCTCATGGGGGGTAAATAATGTTCTGCACTGTGTGTGCCCATAATTTAATTAAATATATGGAATGGATTTAATAAGTGCTCAGGTTTCTTATACTTTTGGTGATGTAATATTACCCATAAAACGGGGCTGCCTTCAATAAATAGGTTTATATGAACTTTTTGAATACATTTTTATTTCTTGAAACCTTTATAACAATACAAAGAAGTAAGGCATTGAAGCTTAAAAGTGTGTTAGCTTTCTCATGTTTTTTTGCATGGAGAAACAAACCAATCAGAACAGTGCAACCTGAAAGCATGGCAGTGGCTTTGAGTAAAACTTAAAACAGCTGTCTACAACAGTGATTCCCAACTGGTGAGTCGCCAAGCCCCAGCAGATGTGTCGCACACTCCCACTTGTCTGGCTGCTCTTCTGTTGCTCACCTTTCACATTGGCGAGAGAGGCAGATATCCTCCTTTGCTGCCATTGCCACCTGGACAGTCTGCACACTCAAGCCCGGACAAGAACGGCACAAGTGTCAGTAGCAGCTGGCAAGAGCATCTTGGCCTTTTCTTCTTCCCAACCATCACAGAGGAAGTGATGGAGGCGTGAGAAGAAGAAAGGGCTATGCTGCATTCAAAAGTAGCAGCCACATCTGCCCGAGGAGTAGTGCAGGCCTGGAGAAAAAAACAGAACATCAGCTGACAATCCGCAATGGGAGGAGCCGCTTTAGTCCCTGCAGCTGATGGGATTCTTTTTTGGACTGCGGGGGCGGAAGGGAGGAGACTGCTGTAGCTTCCATTTGTGCTCTGGGGGGGGGGGGGGGGGGGAGTGAGATTGACAGTGAGCAAGCATGTGTGTAAATGAGAGTGAAAGATTGTGTGTGACCGAGAGCTTGCATATGAGAATTTGTGTGTGTGCGTGTGAGAGCATGTGTGTGATTGAGTGTGTGTGAGAGAACATGTGCATGTGTGTGTGAGTGTGTGACAGCATGTGTGTACGTCAGAGCGTGTGTGTGTGTGACATAGTGCGTGTGGGAGAACATGTGTGTGATTGAGAGTGTATGAGAGAGAGGAAACATGTATGTGATTGAGAGACTGGTCAGGGAGGTGACTAGTGTACATGTGAGAGAGAGACTGAACAGTGAGGGGACTGATTTTTATTAGATTTTAATTATTAGATGTTACACTGTCAGTTTGGTAACATTTATTCTCTTTATTAATATAGTTTTACAATTATTTTATATTTCTTGAGGAATGTTAAAAATAGAAATATGCAGAGAAAAGCTGAACTGGAAACAGCAAGAAGCCACATTCTGTATGCAGTGCAACAATGGAAAAAAACATTAGCTTTATGGTCTCTTTATTCTGTATTTGGTCAGTGGCCTGTCTGTGGTCTGCATGTGTGACCCAGGTAAGGGTGTTCTGCAAGCTTGTAATTTCTGTGTAGTGATTTATAGAAGCTTGGCTTGTTCTGTATTCCTAACATTGGTGTTTAGGGCCTGATTTGTAGAGTTGCCATTTCATAGGTTGGATTGTTAACTGAGGGCCTTATTTTCCAACCGTATCGCACACGGTAAGGGACGTGCGATACCAAAATGGGGGCGGAGTCGGCCCCGGAAGAGGAGGAGTCGGGGCATCACCAGGGCCGACTCCACGACGATGGCGCGCACAGCAAAAAGGTAAGTGCCTTTTCGCTCCCAATAGCTACACCTCCTATGGTGGCGCTATTGGGTGCGAAACCAGCAGCGATCGCACCGCAACGGTGCGATCGCTGCCGGCTAGCGCAGGCCTGTCCCCCGTTTCGGCCCCCCGCCCCTCATCTTCTAAAGTATCGCAGGCCTGCGATACTTTAGAAAATGAGGCCCTGAGTGTGTTGCATAATACAGATGTAACTTTTACGGATTAGTTTGTGTGCATTATTGCAGATCTTGGGAGTATGTTAAGTGCTATATTTTGGTTTCCATTTCTCCAGGTTTGCACTGCATGCAGAATGGCTTTTTTTGGGTTTCCATTCCAGTTTTTGTCTCCATATTTGTAATATGTGGTCTTTCTGTATTTGGTGAAGGTGGTTGTGTGTGTGTGACCAAGCTGAGGTATTTTACTGGCATGTAGGCATTGGTATCAGTCTTATTTGTTGTGTTTTTCTCAATAGGATATGCATTGGTAGTGAATTTTCTGTCTTTTTGTATGTAGGGCTATTGCACCTGGTAGTAGAGGGAGTTTGTGTTGCTGTTACTGAGATGACACCAGAATATATTTTTTGTATGGCGAGTTGTACAGGGAATGTCCTATTTCAGCTCTGCACCCATTGTTGGGGGGGGTCAGGGTTCCTGTGGCTGCAGAGTGTATGTTTACATTTAGTCCCATGGACAGTCATATGTTCAGTGTGTCATGCAAACGAGAACCATTTGTCAAGTGTGACCTTCAGAAGAATGGTTGAGAACCAATGGTCTACAAGATTGGAGAAAACCTTGCAGACAGGGAATTTACAAAACTGGTAGTAGACTGATTAGGGTATGCTCCCAATGAAAAAATGAGGGCTGAATTTTTTTTTTTTTGTCTCCCCTAAAACTTTATTACATTGGTATATTAGTCCACCTACATGAAGAGGGCAATTCTCAAAAGACATTTACCCGGGTAAAAGGGCTTTTTTAAAATTGCCCAACCTGTATGCAGGTAGAAGTACTTGCATCGTACCACAGTCCACATATTTTTGTCCACATTGAACAGAGATCTTCCTGAGGGGTGGGAATCAAAATAATGAGCCTAATGTTGCATTTTCAATTCTAGGCATGTTTTTGAGGGAAAATGGTTGTGTAGGAAAAGGAGGGTGCTTATCTCTGCAGTGGCTTTTTTTTTCCCTAGGCAATTTTCAAAGAATTGGTACAAAGCCCATGGGTAAAAGCATCTGCATATTTAGCATCAGAATGCAGTTTTAAAAATTGCCCATGATATTTTATTTTGATTGCGTGTCCTACATGTTGGAACCATACTTCTGTCAATAACTAAACTTGTATACCATTGTCTATTTACACCTCGCAATCAGAAGATGCACAATCTGGGATATTCTTTCTCTCATGTTAAAGGATGTTTTTCCAGTGGATAACCTAGCAGGCCAGCTATGAATGCCCTTTTTTGCAATACTTTCATGAAATGAGTTGACCAATACATGTTAATTGTTGGGTAAATCCATCAAAAATGAGCATTTGGCCCAGTTTTATTCAGTTATCAGTAGTGTGATACCACAGAGACAAGAACTTATAGCAGTTTTCTTGGGTTGTGGCATACACTAAATTTTCCTTGCTGACTGATATATTTATAACTAACATTTGTCAAATATTGTGTCCTATATCCATCTACAAAGCCTGCTTTGCATTTCAAAACTGATAAAGTTTTGATGTTAGGCCTTTGTGTGAACAGCGCTCATCACTAGATTCTGAAATATTATAGGATCCCTGCCACATTTCTTCTTACAAGTGTAACACCTGCTGTAATGCTTGAATCTGAATAATAGTCCCAAAGGCCATATCTCAAATTTCTATCTTAGTTGAACACTATAGATTTATTTTCCATGTTTCTTGCATTGGGAGAAATTGTCCTGTGAAGGCCTTTATATTACTCCTTACTTTTATCATAGTTAAATCTCTTGCACTCAGCACTGATAATTAGGGTTGGGCATTTGGGGGAAATGAAATAGGAAATGAGACTAAATTTCCTATTTTGTTTCGGATCACTTTCAAAATGGAACAAGTTAAATTCTGATGAAATTTTGTTAGAATCTCATTTTATTTTGAAAAACTATGTAAAAAGAAAAAAGCCTGAGGTCAGGACCTTGCCTAGGGAGTAGGATCCAAAGTAGGGATCCCAGCCTATACCTGAGTATGACACCAGGGTCTCTGCCTAGGCCCTGATTCAAGCATAGGCCCTGATCCAAGCATAGGCCCAGGCCTGAGAAATTTCCCAACGAACCCCCCCACCCATACTTACCAAATCAGACGCCACTTCCTGGCTTGGTCCCAGCTCAGCGCCTCCACCCAGGCCCTCAGGCGCATCCTCCACACTGGAGGGTGCCATTTTGATGAATGAGAGTACAGTTATGTCAAAATAGCACCCTCCACTAGGGAGAATACGCCAGAGTAAATTAACTCCTCTGTGCCTCTGAGGCATATGGCATCATTTCGTCAAAGAAGAAAGACCGAAGAAAGAGCTCAGAGGCCTGCGTGCCAGGCCTGGGCTGAGGCCCAGGCATCAGGACCTGGCTTCCAGTTCTAGGCCCAGGTCTGGGTCATCAGTTCTGGGCCCAGGCGCAGGGCTCTGGTCTGGGGTCTAGGCTGAGGCCCAAGCATCGGGGATCTGGCTTTCAAGCCTGGGCCTTGCATAAAGCCTAGGTGAAGTTTGTGGCGACCTACCGCACCCAGGCCTATTCAAGCCGAGGCTTCTGCCTTGGACTAGGCATTGGGAGCAGCTTGCCTAGACACCTAGGTCCAGGCTGAACGCCTCAGACTTGTATAGGCTTAGGCTGTGGTAGGTCATCGCGACCTCGTCAAAGACCCCATGCAAAACCCCAGCATGTGCCTGGGCCTGGGCCTAGGCCTTGTCTATGGATCCCCCTGGATTGGACAAGTGGGGGCCAGGGAGGATCCCCGGCATTTCTCTGGATGGGAGGGGATGGATGGTGGGGGCACAGGATGGTGAGAAACCTAGTTTCTTTGTTTGTTTTTCAGTGTTTATTTCGTTATTTTAAACTAAAAAAAATGAAATGAACATTACGGAAAATGAAATGCGTGGGGAAAAAGCCCCTCAAAAGCAAAACTAAATTTTCTACCTTTCCATCTCTACCAATAATTAGGGGTGGTAGCTCCAAAAAATGTAATTCTTGAGTTTAGTGTCGTTTTGGTGGTAGGCCCTGTCACAAGATAAGGTCAAAGGGCAGCCGGCACCATATTGATTGAGGGCAGCTGCCAGCATGGAAGCAGAACGCTCCGTTCCCTGACCCCCCGCTGGACTACCAAAGGAATTACTGGTGAGTCCTGCGGGGGTCAGGAGAGTGGGCGAGGGTGTTAAGCAGGTTGGGGGGGGGGGATTTCTTTTCTAACAAGATTTTGCTTTTTGAGCCCCCCACTTAAAAAAAAAAACTAGAAAAAAAATCCTACAAAATTTCATGTTTTTTCTGTTGTTTTTTAGACCCACGAAATGAAACAAAATAGGAAATATAGTTAATATTTATCTCATTTCTAACGACTGCGCACCCCTACTGATAATCTCTGCATTGAAGATAGTCACTACTCAGTAAGCGACATGAGTTGTTTGGTAGTTTTGTGCATTTCTGTATACTGGTAAGGTTCAATGACGAGTTTTTACGTCCTTACAGCTGTGTACTTCGCTTTCCAGATGGTACAAATAATTTTAGTAAGTTTGACTTTGCACAGCCTTTTTAACTTGAAATGTTTTCTTCAAAATTACTTAGTTCCTTCAGATACATATTTTCCCTCACATTGGAATACAGGGCAAGTTTGGATGATTCCCTCCCAGAATAGCTGAAGTGTCAAAATATTCTATTAAAATGTTTAGTCCTTTATCTCCTGCCTCTTCTTGTAGTATCAAGGGTGATACCTTTATTCTCCTCCCACTCTTCAGTAGATATGCATGGGCCATTGATGCGGTCCATCTCCTCTTTCTTTCCTCTCTCCCTCCTTACTTTTTTCTCTCAGGATATCTGGAAGTTATCCTCTCCCTGGATTCTGGTGGTCTCAGGTTCCATTTGCAAGAAGGGGAACCTCTTCCATTTGTTAGAAAACTCAAACAGCTGAGTTGAGACCAAAAGGATTTGGAACCGCAAAATCGAATAAGTTAAAGGTAGCATGAGAGGGTAGAAAAAAAGCTCTCAGTGAATACAAGTCTCCATGAGCTTCAATTTAAGTCTTAGAAAAGTAAGAGTACACCTTAAGACATGCTGCCTCCCTGTAAGCAAAAAGGATCCACAAGAGCAAAATGGTGATCTCTCTAGAAAAATATTGGGGATACTGCCATTACCAACTGCCATATTGGGGAGCTGCAAACCTAGTAAACGCCACCCTGTCTCTCCCTGCCTTCCAAATGGTACATTCCTATCCAAGTATTAGTAGAGGAGTAACAGGATCCCTTCACTAATGTTTTGGAGTAGTCCTTTCATCTGCAAATTTATAAATGGATACGTTATCAGTATTTATTTTGGCTGAATTGTTACATCAATAGATATTTCCCACCTTGCAACATTTGCCCCACTTAATGTTAAGCTTCTGCCACAGAGAAAAAAAAAAAAGGTTGGGGAAAAGTGTTCAGAGGACTTTTAATTACCCAATAAAGGGGGAAGGAGAGAAGGGATTGGGATAATCTTGCTCCCACAAAGTACTGGTAACTGCAGAACAAAAAGGTGGTGTTCCACCAAGAGTGTGCAGTACTTATTTGGTAGCCAGAGTGATTCCTGAAAAATGTTTTTAAGAAGCAGATCTTTTTCACGATCTACCCACTTTTCCCTGCTCTGTACGCTGTGCTCTGGTACTTATAAGGCTCGTAGCTTAATAGCTAGCCTGAAAGTTAGCGAGTGCAAGACTCAGAAACATGATGGCAGAAAAAGGCCATGTGGCCCATCTGCCCAATTAATTCGGTTTTATAAGTCCCATTGCTTACTTAGGGGATTCCCTGTGTTTATTCACTTCTGCTTTCCCCAGTTGAACTCCAAATATTTTAAAGTAATCCAGGCATGTCCCCCATGGTATGATTTTGGAGATTGTGTTAAATTCTCCAAACAGTTTTGGTAATATAATAGTAAGAATTTCAAACACCAATAATATTAATAGTGGATATCCTACCTAATTTAGATACGTGGTAAGAGAACTATAGTTTTAAATCCTGTTTGATCTTACTTATGAATAATGTGTAATTTAACATATATAACTTCTCCCAGTTTAGCACCATGAATGCTGGTGACCATTTAAAGGGAAAGCATGATTCAAATCCTTGTCTAAGTAAGCTTTTTTCCAAACTGCTCTTATTCATATTTATTTAATATTACATATTCCTGAATCAATGTCCATTAGAACCAAGAGGCCAAAGCAGATTTTGAACAGTCGTATGTCGTCAGCGATTGGCACTATCCTATGTTCCTGACCCTCTCTACCAATAACGCTTGTAGGTTTGCTAGGCCTCTAATCATGCTGAAATGTAAAGGTAAAAGAACTGTCCTGTTTTGTTGTCCTCAGGAGGAATGGCCTTGACACCGTGCCATCTACTTGTACTTGCACTGTTAGGTCATCATATAAACAGTAATTCCTTTTTTAATTTCTTGTTTATGCCCTTTTAAATTACAACTTTAAAAGAGATGAAATAAATGTATTACATTATAACCATATAAAATAAATATTTGAATAGAAGCAACAAAGTAGTTCCAGTAATCCAATACATATCAAAGAAGATCCACCAAACATAGAATTCCAATCTATGATCCCAAGGAAAACTAAATTCAAGAAATTAGACCAAATAGCACACTAATATACTATTCTTAAGAATGCTAACAAAATCAGCTGCCTAAGCTATAATGTAGATGTGTAGGGCCCTGTTGGATATGCATATTACTTCAGAATAAAGTCATCTGGGAAAGCTCAAACAACATGTAAGAAGCATCATTCTATGTAAATGGTGTATTAAGTATAAAGTTTAGGTAACTTTAGCTCTCATTTGCAATACTCTAGGTCTCATTTAAAAAAATGGATAAACAGTAATCCTAGGGAAGTTATGCCTAGGCCTACAACTTGTATTGCTGAGAATAGGTACCCTCACGCCACTTAAATGCTTTTTCAATATCCAGCATCAGTAGGAGTGCCTATCTTTTCCCTTATTTCAGTCTGTATAACTTTAACTATTCTCAGACATTATCAGTGCTTTGGCACCTCTTAATGTATCCTTATTAATCAAATTTGGTCAGAAGATCTTTCACCTTACTTGCCAGTTTTTTATTGCCATTATTTAACCACAAAATAGGTAGTTGGAAACCTGCATTCTACCAGGTCTTTTCCTTTCCTTGTGAAGGACTTAGGATAGTGGTGAGAATTATGGTATGGAGCAAATGATCCACCTCAGGAAAGTTATTGTATATGGCTGCTGGCTTCGGAACCAAGAGAGAGGAGGATAGAATGTAGCCATCCCGGACTCTTCCCAAGGTTTAAAGATTTTGTGCAAAAGGTAACAGATTTTAAAAGTCCTACATGCGCGCACCAGGCAAATTTTCAAAGAGGCCTGGCCGCGCGCATAAACCCCGGGATGTTCACAACTGCTGGGCCTCTTCAAAAGAGTGGGGCGTGGTCTGGGAGGGGGGTGCTGGGACAGTGCCATTGATTGCTGTCCTGAAGGCTTGCGCACTGGCCGGCTGCCGGCGCGCGCAACTTACTTCAGCTCAGGAGCTGAACTAAGTGATGAAACCAAAAAAAAAAAAGGGAGGGATTAGAGGGTGGGGAAAAGGAGGGAGGTATAGGTAGGGGGATAGGGAAGTTCCCTCCTAGTCTGCTCCTTAATTGATGGAATTGGGGAAGGCCCAAATTTGTCACTGTGCGGAAATTGCAAAGGTCCCCCCCCCCCTTGCGCGCACTGCCCATGCATATGCGCATGGCCCACGAATTATTAGGAAAGGAATAGAGAATAAAACAGAGAATATCATAACACCGCTGTATTGCTTCATGGTGTGACTGCAGTTCCTGGTCATGCATCTCAAAAAAAATATAGCCGAATTAGAAAAGACACAGAGAAGGGTGAACACAATGATGAAGGGGTTGGAACTCTTCCCCTATGCGGAAAGGCTAGAGAGGTTAGGGATCTTCAGCATGGAGAAGAGATGGCCAAAGGGAGATATACAATTGATGTCTGTAAAATGAGAAGAGTAGAATGGGTAAATGCAAATCAGTTTACTTTTTCAGAAAGGACAAATACTAGGGATCATGATATAGATACTAGGTGTGACTTTTTGGTCTAACCCATTATGGCAAATCTTATGTTCATATGGTTTATATGGAATCTAGGTGATTCTATGTCTTTTATTGTATGCAGAGTCTGCCATGGTTTCCAGCTCAGTTTTTGTCAGCATGTTTGTGTTTCTTCTTTATGGTCTTTATATTTGTCGAGGGTCTGTCTGTGTTCTGCATGTGTGACTGAGGTGAAGTATTCTCCTACCACGTAATTCATGTAGGGTTCTATAGCAACCTGAGTTGTTCTGTTTTCCTAATAGTAGGGGTGTTGGTGTGTTATGGTCCTGTTTAATATTTTCAGGGTTGCCTTTTTATAAGATATTACTGGTCAAGTCTTGCAATTAGTGTGTTTTTGTATGGCAGGTATGCTATAAGCTCAGAGTACAATTTTGGAAGGGTTTTGAAGAATTGTACAATGTTGCTGGTACTGAAGGGAGTTTGTATTGCTGTTACTGAGGTGACACTAGAATTTAAATTTTTCTATGGTGAGTGATCAGGGGAAATGTACTTTGATGCTGGGGAGGAAGGGGTAGAAGGGGGTTGACACCTAAGAGAGAGACCGATGGAGATGTTAACCTGACAATAAAAATAAATTCTGGACTATGTCACTGTTAGTAACTAAACAGTATTCCTATGGGGTTAAACTTTAACAACTCTTCTCCTTCCCAACCGGCTTGCAGCACTTGAGAATCCAAGTTGCCTACCTTGGATTTAAATCTTGGCACACCACTTCAGTAAGATTGCTTACTGTTGATTTAGAGGGATGAGGTAGACCTCCCATGTTAGACTATTTCTTGCTAGCACAGTAGTATCCTGCAAAGATCCAGATTGATACTCGAGAAGCTCAAAAGGGCTTGCTGGGAAAAGGCCTAATGTTCAGGCAACTAGATGGCTCAGTGCTATAGGATAGGATTCTGAACTGAAATGCTGGGAAGCCAACTAGCATGATTGAACCTGGACAAAACATCACAGTGAATATTGTGCTGTTTGGACTAAATTCTATATTAATTGTAACTAAACCTATATCCTGTGAATAAAAACCATTACAACTGTGTTGTGTCCAGAGGGACTTAACCTGACATCATTTTTGGATAAGGAAATCTTTAATTACACTTGATATACTACCTAAGTCAAATACTCAGTAGGGGGCTTACAATACCCCAATAAAATCACAACTCCCCACCACCAACATCCAGCCCACGGACCTCTTAGTTACAGAAATTGCACAATCCAAATCAGATATCCCAAATCCTCAAACCCCTCCCTTCAATCCCTCCAAACCCTCAACCACCATTACCCCTAAAAAAAAAAAATACATCAAATAGCCTAGAAATGATCTCCTTGTTTACACTTAATCCTTGTCAAGATCAACAACCTCCAAAAAAAATCTACAAAAAAAAAATTCTGAAACTTGAAATTTCAAATTTCCTTCCTGCCCAAAGTTCCAAAGCATTGGCACAACTAAAAGAGTTTGTATCATCTCTAACTTAACTTGTAAAGGGGGTGGGTTGTTCTCTCCCTCATGATTTCCCAACCCAACTGCTGTGGTGCCCTCTGTATGGGCTTACTAGCAAAATGGCTATATAAATTACAGCTGATTTAGAATAAGATAGCTAGTCATGTTGTGGAGATCATATAGAGAGTCACACCCTGGTTTTGCACTTTGCATTGCTTCTATTAATTGATAGCGTAAAGCTTAAAATATTGACCCTGACTACATTTAGTAAGGAGTAATGCTAGACAAATTAACCCACAAAAAGCGCAAATACACTATCTCACAAAGCACAACAAAATATGAGTCAAAAACTAAACCATATTACAGGCACAAGCTCCTCGCCACAAATAAATGTAATAAAGGTTGTCAGCAAGCCAAGAAAAGTTTTATGGTAAATCTGTTTTTATTTTTTAAAAAGCATAAAATAATGAACATTACAAAGTATATATCTGATTACATACAGCATATTTTTTGTAAAACTCTTATGTTCATTTTTCTCTTCCTAGTCCATTTAACTCTTATCCCTCCTCCCAAAACCACCCCTCCATTCCTCCCTCCCTCCCTCCCTGCACCAATGGGGTTCTTAAATTTATTCAGTCCTTATTGAAGTACATTAAAGATCTTATCCAGTCCTTATTAAAGTACGTTAAAGATCATCTGTTAGATATCTATTCGATTAAGAAAAATACTTTTTGAGTCATGTGGTAATGTTAGTATAAAAGGTAGCCAAAAATTGCATTTATTGCTCTTCTGACGATCCCCAAGAAAAGTTTTAAATCTTAACTAGACGGTGAAAGACAGCCCGGTCCCCATTATTCATCCAACAGTTTATAGCAAAGGTGCTTAAATATGTCACCACTAGGCTAATATAAATTTTTCATTTTTTTGTATCTGTAAAATAAACCTTGACACCAGCTGATGTTTTGGCATATCCTGCATTGGGGGAAATATACAATAGACAACTACTTAACTGTGCTCTTTACAGTCTCGCTAGCTAAAGGATGGAGTTCTCACTCAACTTTGAAAGATCGTAAAAGGCGGGCTGGATGACTTTGGAAGCGATTTGTAGCAATAAGCTTGTTACATATTACTTCTGATATCATCCAGCCTGCCATTTTGTACCTTTCAAAAACACTTTTAGTGGCTTGCTGACACCCTTTATTATTTGTGGCGAGGAGCTTGGTAGAATAGACTCCTCAGTGAGATTTAATTGGAGATTAGCTATTTGCGTTTCTGGAAGAAACTTATAGTTGTTTCCTCAGTCCGTTATTTGATTTGGGAAGGTATTGGCTTCATTAGATGGACTTTGTCTTTGCTGAATTTATTTTTCTTAGTTGCATTATTGATTTTATTTGGAGGCTAGGGATTTCATATTGTATTTTGAGTATGGTCCTATATTTTTCTATTATTTTTTTCCGGGTTTGGTGTTTTGTCATGTTTTACTTTTTTCTTTCTATTTGTCATCTTGTGATTTTAATGTAATTGTATTGATGCATTTTTAATGTTGGTACACTGCCTTGGTCATTCTCTTGGGATTGGAGAAACAATTTATAAATGAGAAAATAAAAAGGTAAGTATATAACATACCACCATTTGGTATTTAAGGTACTGGCACAATTCAAAGTAGACAAGATTATGGGTCCTGATGAGGATATATCCCAGAATACTGAAGGAACTAAAGAAATTGATTCCTGTACTACTCCCAGCTCTAGTTAACTTATCACTTGAAAAGGGAGAGGTTCCAAGAGATATGAATGGGATGTATTACTTCACAAGAGTGGGAACAAAAAAGAAGCAGAAAACTGTAGACCTATTAGGTTGACATTAATGGTGGGTGAAGTAAAGGAAACGCTACCAAAGAATAGAATAGTTCAATACCTTGATGCTAATATGTTACGAAATCCTAGGTTACTGATTTCACAAGGGGAATATTTTGCAAAACTTTCTTTCAAGTGTGATTGAGGGGGAGAGGGGAAATACACTTAATAAAGAGAATATAGTTATGATAGCTAATCAAGAAATATATGTATTTAGTTCATTAGAGTATCACCTAATATTTTTTGTTGAACTTTATTTCCACATATTCAAGTGGACTAGCTCAGTAATCACACTGCTTTAGTAAAGTCTTTGACCCTGTTCCATATAGACTAATGAGCAAGTTTATTCAGGAGTTGAAAAAAAGATTAAACCGGAGAGTTTGTTAACAAGACAGAGAATGATAGCTAAGAGGGTGCATTCTAGTCTTACTCCTGGGTGAATTCTGCGTAATCTAGAATTTGTGCAGGATTGGGCTATGGGTCTTGGTGGGTAGACAACAATCTACATATAGCTGCATGGCATCAGACCATGCAGTAGCAGGAAGACAGCATTAGTGTGGACCACATAGGCTAGGAGGAGGCCAGTTGATGGGAGTTAGCATGGGGCTGTTCAGACCAGAAGGAGAGGCTTTAGATATGGTCACATGAAAAGGTGAGAGGCAGTCCTATCATCGGCCTTACAGGCCTGATGGAGGCAGTCCTAGCATTCACATTTACATTGGCACTGCTAGCTGTTGAGGCCGCTTGGAGACAATAATGTCAGGGTGATCAGCTCCAGGGATGTTTCAGCATACAAAGACAGGAAGGAGGCTGGTAAGGCTTAGTTGAGTACAGAGTAGAGGGGATGGGCTTTGGAGAGAGAGCCCAGAGAAGATCAGTTCTTAGGAGCTGGAAGGGAGAGAGGGAAATCCTGGAAAGAATCAGGCCTTAAGGAGGTGAGGTGGTGCCTTGCAGTGAAGAAGAGTGATCTTTGAAGGAATCAGGGCTTGCAGAATAGGGTAGGGCCTGGGAGGAGAGGAAGAAGAGACAGTAAGAGTATGCACAGGGATTTGGCCCCATGAGGGAGAATGCAGAGGGGACAGAATGCAAGTGGAATAGCTCATGCCAACAAAAGTGTGGGAGGGAGTTGGCTGGAGGTAGTAGAAGGGGTTGAGCCCTTGGAAGGCTCTAAAAAGATGCTTAAGGGAAATGTTTGGTTAACGGATGAGGTAGCTTAAAAAGAAAAGTGTATGCTCTGGGAAGTGTGTGGAAAAGGTATTGTAGGTGAATAAAGCTTCTTGGAGGAAGTTAGCTAACCAATACTGGGCAGTTATTGACAGGAAAAATGGCTTCTCTAAAGCAATCTTCTCAGCTCAATCTACTGATAGTCACTACGGAATACAATTCTCTGTTGTTGTGGCGGGGGGGGGGGGAGGGTGATTAATGCTTTCCATAGTAAAGTCATGCCAGAGAGTATGGAATTTTCTAATAATTTCTCAAAGAAGATTGCTGAGTTGTGTTAAACTTCATTTATTTATTTTTATTTAGACATTTTATATACCGTTGTTCGATGTAATGATTACAACGGTTCACAAGTGACATTCACAGCTATAGCTTAAAGATCGTGTTAGGGGTGGTAATCATAGGCAGGCATTATTATCTATCAAGTTAAATTTCCTGATTCACTATCTAGTACATATGTCAGTGTTCGTATGATTAAATCAGTATGGTCATTTTTTCACATTTTAGTCAGTTGGTTGCTTTGAGAATCTCTCCTCCTTTATATGCTTTCATTATTATCTTTTATCCTTTTTGACTTTGTGGTTCTGTATATTCTAATGTATCTAGATCGGATTATAAATTGAGGATAGGTCTTTGGATCCACTTACGTGGATTATATAGCTACATGTATGCTGTTGTGCAGTTCATTGTCCCTTTAGAAAAAGATAGAGAAGGGCCTTTACTGGAATTCAGTCATAAAATGTAAACTAGGGGCCTCATTTTCAAAGCACTTTACCGCGTGCGATAAATTCGCGAATCGCGTTAACAGCTGTTAACGCGATTCGCGAATGCAAATTATTCATTTGGTATTCAGGGGGCGGAGTTGGGGCGGAGCATATGTAAAGCGGGAACCTGTGTATCGTGTGCGGCGAAACAACCGCAGTGGTAGCGCGGCTGCTATCGCGGATTTTAACTACAACTCCAACTTCGCGTTATGGACTGCGCTACGGGCCAGAAAAGGATTATCGCCATCCACGGTAGTTCCGGACAGCCTGTTTTTTGAGAGAGAGAGAGAGAGAGAGAGAGAGAGAGAGAGAGAGAGAGAGAGAGAGAGAGAGAGAGAGAGAGAGAGAGAGAGAGAGAGAGAGAGAGAGAGAGAGAGAGAGAGAGAGAGAGAGAGAGACTTACTATAGTGCCTATGCCCTACATAGGTATTTGAATCCCTATGGGAGGGCTACCTACTAACTCGGGGTGGGGATTAGGTATGAGTGTCGGGGGTTGGGGGCCACTTTTGCATTCCACATGAGACCTACTGACAGAACAGTGGTCTCTAGTGCAGATTTGCTGGCCGTCGGAGTGAGGACGCTCACACCAAGAAGTGGTTTGGGCAACGTTCTCTCCACCTAGCTTGATGGACACTCTACCTGGGGCAACAACATGCTAGGTGGAGAAAATGTTGGCCAAATCTCCGCTTGGAGTGAGCGTCCTCACTCCGACGGCCAGCAAATCTGCACTAGAGACCACTGTTCTGTCAGTAGGTCTCATGTGGAATGCAAAAGTGGCCCCCCAACCCCCGACACTCATACCTAATCCCCACCCCGAGTTAGTAGGGTAGCCCTCCCATAGGGATTCAAATACCTATGTAGGGCATAGGCACTATAGTAAGTCTCCTCTCTCTCTCTCTCTCCTCTCTCTCTCTCTCTCTCTCTCTCTCTCTCTCTCTCTCTCTCTCTCTCTCTCTCTCTCTCTCTCTCTCTCTCTCTCTCTCTCTCTCTCTCTCTCTCTCTCTCCAGGCTGTCTGGGACTATCTCCAAAAAGTGCCATATATCGTGCACCGCGATACATGAAACTGGCAAATATCGTTGCACCGCGATAAAACCCTGAAAGAATCATCGTGCAGTGGGAAAACATCGCGTGCGGCGCTAATGTTTTCGCGAATGGCGAAAACATCGCCGCACACGATGTTTCCCCACTGCACGAAAGAAGCCTCATTTGCATTGGTAACGCCCCCTAATGCGTTACCAATGCGATATTGGAAAATAAGGCCCTATTACAGATTGCCTTTCTTTCATTAGGTTAATCTCAAACTCTTTCAAAACTGAAGTCCTTAGAATAGGAGTAGAGAAGCTAGAGGTTTTGCCTGTGGATGTTGTAGTGGAGATGGCTCATGTTAGTTATGGAGAAGGTGAAAGATCAGAGTATCAATTTTGAGTCTAAATTTCACTTTGAGGTGCATGTGGCAAAAAAATTCCCCATGGTTTATGGTTAAGAATGGTAAGGAAGCTTCAGTCTTAGAGCTGAATGATTTATTTTGTATTATATTTTTTTTTTATTGAATTTCCAAATTAACAATAGAACTACTGTTCAGCAATATATCAGACTCATTACATAGTAAATCATAAAGTCTATAAAGAACATTTTTTTCAACATTAAAAAAGTCTTATAAGAATAATAAGAGACCATGATGTCAAAACAGTCATAATAAGAAAATTTAACATTCAAATACTGTATAGTATATACCCATACATTACCTCATTGCCAATCCCCCGATAGAGTCATATTAGGAATGTGAGACCAGATATAAACGCAATTGATCTGTTTCTGTATATATATATTTGTTATATGTAACTGCCTTTTCAGCACTTTATATATCACCTTGTTATATGTAACTTTCAGCACTTTATATATTTTTTTATTTATTATTTTATTTATTATTTATTTCATTATTATTATAAATTATTATAAATTATTTATTTATAATTATTATAAATTATTATAAATTATTATAAATTTATTATAAATATAATATATAAATAAATAAATATAATATATAATAAATATAATATTTAATAAATAAATAAATATAATTATAATAAATAAATAAATATAATATATAATAAATATAATATATAAATAAATATATAAATAAATATATAAATATAATATAAATATATTATAAATTATTATAAATTATTTATTTATGATTTATTATTTATTTCAGCACTTTATATATTTTTTTTGTTATATGTAACCTTTTCAGCACTTTATATATCACCTTGTTATATGTAACTGCCTTTTCAGCACTTTGTTATTGTTATGTTTACTTTGCACCCCTGTTTTATGTGAACCAGCATGATGTGACTGCTGTCTCGAATGCCGGTATATAAAAAATCTAAATAAATAAAATATATTTAGAATTCTGGTACACAATTATACGTTTGCATGGAAAACGCAAATGGTATCTAGCCCCTCTCGATACTGCCTCATTCCTCATTGCCAAAAACGTTTTCCTTCATTCTTGGGTGGCTTTCGATATATTTGGAAATACTTGAACTTGCTGTCCATAGAATTCCTGTGACTGATTTTGAAAGGCCAGTCTTAACACCGAATCTCTCTCAGAAGAAAAGGTAAAAGTTAGTAGAAGAGTAGCTCTGAATCTGATTATTTCTTGAGACATCTTCAGAATCGCAGTTAAATTTACCAAGGATTCATTTGATTGAATTTGTAAATCATTTTTTTCATCTTTAACTGGTGGTATATAGAACTAGCAACTGCACCCCTTCTATGCCTGAGCATTTTTATTGGCATATATTCTCTTGTATGGAAGCGTTAGCTGAAAGGAAAAATGAAATTGTTTTCAGCTTCAGCATGACGTTTTTTGTTTGCTGTAATTTCTTCAGCAGTTGGTGGTTGTTGTCATTTAGGAGGCATATTTCCTATGTTCCTCTCCTCAGTGGCATTGGCATGTGGCACCTACACACAGAGCAGGGATGGAGGCGTGGCCGAATGGAGGAGACTCCTCTGTCTGACACGTTACCAAGCGCGATGTACGTGCCTCGAAGGTGGACAAGGAGCCACCTGTGCCATCTATCGGCGGGCGGGGGAACAAGTGTGAACTCTAAGCGAGCACTGATAGACACACTGCCAAGCCTGATATATTATAGATATTCTTGATATTGCAGGGACAGCTTGTTCAGGAAACTTCAAAACATTCATTAGGTAACTCTTAAATAGGTCCCGGGGAGAAGCCATTTTTGACTTTGGAAAATTCAGTATTCTCAAGTTAGATCTCTTCATTTCATTTTCTATATTTTCCATTTTCATATTATGTAAATTTTCTGATTTAATCAAATTATTTTATTTATTTTTTTATTTTTATTTATTTTATTTTATTTTGTACCTCTTTCAAATTTTCAGTTTTAACTTCCTTTCCTTTTACTGTTGTTTCAACGGATATAACTTTACTTTCCAGACTCTGTACCTTATTCATACTTTCTTTCACCAAGATAGTTAATGCACAGATAGATTTGTCCATAGATGTAAGAACACTCCAGATTTCTTCCAATGTAATTTTTGAAGACTTTATCAAAGGTTGATTACATATTATCTTTATCTCTGGACCTCTTTTTCCTAGTTCCGCCGGGTCCATCCCTCTGTTGTTACTGAGCTGCTCCTCTACCATCGAGCCCATGGAGCTCTGAAATACAGAGCTCACCGAAGTAAATTACCTTTCGCCAATTCTTCTCGGGGCCTTGGGGTCCTCTAAGGCAGATTTTCTCTCCTTTAGCTCGTTCACTACATCCTACATTTTTCTCGAGGACTCAAACGTTGATTTGGGAGTTGGCGTGCTGGGACTGAGGGATGTTTCCTCTGCCTAGAGGCACAGCGTCTGCTCCTCGCTGGGTCCTCTAGCAGCTCCTCCCTCTGGCAATAGGTGAATGGGTCCCGCTAGCAGTGACTCAATCCTTGGCTGTTGTGGGTCAAGAATCGGTGTTGAGGTAATATTTTCTCTGATTTTTGCCTTTCTTTTCATATGCGGCATGTTAGTTCCAGAAAGGAAAAAGCAATTATTTGAAATAGGTTTAAATCAGAATCCTCCAAGGAGCCGAGATGCTAGTACATAATCTATACCAGTGGTTCTCAACCTTTTTCCCATCGTGACACACCTGACAGGCCACGCTCACATGTGTGACACACTGCTCATTACCATTCACAGTGGAAATAAAAAGTAAAGGTCCGGTAATTATTTTTATTGTTTAAAATGAACAGAAATTGCATAAATAGTAAACATCCCACACCAAAACAGCACCAATTTCCAGCGCTTAAACAGTAACTACCTGACCTAAGAAAAGGCAACACTGAAAATATTACACCAGGCCTTAAGACACCAATACATCTCTCCTATTAGGAAAACGGACCAAGTCAGGCTGCTATAGAGCCCTACACAGAAACTTCAGCCCGGCAGAAAACCTCACCTAAATCACATGTGCTGACCCTCAAAGAAACATCACCCATCCTTATAAAATAAATCAAGAAATATAAAATCAGTAGCAGTAAAACCATACTAACAAAAAGAACAGATTATTTTGAAACAACTGATGAGTGGAATATCCAATAATTAAAAACTCATTAAAAATTTCTAGATACCAATAAAATATTTCAAAATAGCAGACACAAAGACCCAGCAATGAAAAATAAGGATACAAATTTTTTTCCTCTGCATACCTGGGAATGTTTGATATCCAGGTCTGTCCTGAGATTGTTTTAAATTAGCAGGAGGAGAAGTGGTTTGCTTGGAACTTTCTCCTCTCTCTGTCGCATACCAGTGCTCTCTCTCACACTGGCTCTCAATTACACACCTATACACACATGCTCTGTCACTCATATATACACATGTTTTTTCTCTCACTTATATAGGCTCTTAATTACACATTTACACACATGCTATCTATCTTTTCACGCTTACACACACAGGCTTTCAATCACACACATACATGCTGTCTTTTTCTCTCACACACACTCTCATTCACATGCTTACAAACAAGCTCTCTCTTTCTCTCATTTACACACAGGCTCTCAATCACATACTCACATGCTCTCTCACCTAAACCAGCTCTCAATCACACACAGACACACATGCGCTATATATTACTTATACACACAGGCTCTTAATCATACATACACATGATCTCTTTCACACACAAAGGATCTCAATCATACACACATATTCTTTCACACAAACAGGTTTTCAATCACAAACTTACACATACAGGTTCCCAATCGTAAACTTACATTCTTGCTCTCTCTCACAGGCAGGCTCTCAATCACAGACAAACTCTCTTTCACATATACAGGCTCTGTCATTCACATACTTGCTATCTCACTCACACACACTCACACATGCTTGCTTGCTCATTCACTCTCTCTCCTTCCCTCCCTCCCCAGAACTAGGGGCAGCAGCAGCCTCCTCCCATCCCTAACCTCCATTTTCAGCCCTCGCGGAGAAAGGAGTCCCATTGGCCGCAGGGGTTGACCTTCTTCATTTTTCTCCAAGCCACGCTGCTCATTCCTCAGGCCGTGCCACTCTTCTGTTCTTCGGGCTGACACTGACCACACTAACATGGTCTCTTCTTCCCGCGCACGCACCCGCTGCTCATCACTTCCTCTTCTGGGTCGCGGTGGGGGGGGGGGGGGCGGGAAGAAGAGACCATGCCGGTGCCGCTGACTCCAGCTGTTCTGCTGCGTTCCATCCGGGCTGACAGCATTTTAAGCCCGGGCAGAGGAGAACCGGGGAGCAGCTGGGTCAGCAGGGGACTGGGAAGTGTGGCAACACACCTGCGTGTTCTTGGCGACACACTGGTGTCGCGACAACCGGTTGAGAACCACTGGTCTATACAGCAGCCCAAGCTGAATGATTTTAAGAAGCTGGCACATTTGCTTGTGATCTCGCATATAGATTATTGTAATGGTCTGTTAGTGGCACTGCCACAGCACCTTCTTCAGAATTGCAAACTGTGGCTGCTAGGATTGTGTTGGGATGTACTAGGAAAACATCTGTGAGGAAGATGCTTAAGGTCTTATATCGTTCCCAAAAGCAGTTTGTATTCAGTTTGAAATGTTCACGCTGGTTTTTAAGTTTATGAGAGGGAATGGTCTCCACTATCTTTCTGATAAACTTTAGGAGATGCTGCTTAAGGTGCCCTCTTTTAAAATAGTGAGAGGAGCTCAGGTTAGGGCAAAGAGCCTTCTCAGGTGTGGTGTTTACCATTTGGAGCAAGATATCTATGGCTATTAGACAGGAAGTAGATAACTTGACTTTTCGTATAAAGTTAGATATGGCTTTTTCCCCAAGGATGCAGTAGGCTAAGTGTAACATTGCTATGGGAATGGCAGAAATGTGGTGTGATGCTGTCAGGCAATGTTTTGATGTTTCTTAGGATTTGGAAAGAGGTTGGATGATATTTAGTGTTTTATGTATTGATAGTATTTTTGATGTTTATTGCATCATGAGATTTTTGATGGGTTGTACACCACTTTGATTTAGTTCAGAAGGTGTTATATAAGAATTTTAAAGTAACTAAATACAAGTTGAGCAATGTTCACACATTTTGTTTACCTGGATACAAAGCTTGTCCTCTATATCAGATGTTCTCAACCCAGTCATTGGGACACACCTAGCTAGTCAAGTTTTCAGGCAATCCACAGTGAATATGCATGAGAGAGATTTGCATACACTGCCTCCATTATATGCTAATTTAATGTCTAGCATATTCGTTGTAGATAGCCTAGAAACCTGAATGACTAGGTGAGTCCCAAGAACTTGTTTGAGAACCCCTGCTCTGTATACATATCAAATCAATATTTTAACTTTTTACTTTCTTTTAATTGATTTCCATATTCCTTAGCCATTGAGTCAGGTGCTAGTGATGCCAACTCTATGTACAATGAAGTACAGATTATACATGCTTTTAGTATTTCTATGAAAGAAGACAATAATTATAGTATTAAAGCTAACTTGAGGACTGCCAGCCTTTTTGATAGGGACAGGGACAAGCCACAGGTGCCTTATTTCAGGATACAATTATCTAAAAACTTTCTCTATTATATGTTTATCAGAATTTGAAGATAAAGCATGCAAACCTGTTTTCTGTTAGTGATTGCAGTTATAAATGACTTTATTTACAATTTTTTGCATACCACCTATAATGGAATACCACTTCCAGGTGGATCAAATTTACAGATACATAAAATGACTATTCAAAACATAAAATTAATATAGACAATAGCATCCTTATCAAGATGGCTAAAAAAATGAATCAAAGGCCATTCTAAAGAGGAAGACTTTAACTTTTTATGAAAGACTATATAATCATTGATTTTATGAAGCTTCTGTGGGAGGATACTCCAAAACATTGGCTGTGCCACTGAGAACATCTGTGGCAGAAAGATTGAAGATGCAGTTCTTTAAAATATAGAACTATGAACAATTGTTTGGTAGATCACGGTGAACGGAGGTGGATAATATTTTATAATTTGATCCATTAAATACAATGGAGCTTTGCCATTTGTACGCTTTAAAACCAACATTAATTATTTAAAATTAATTCACTGAATAACTAATGAAGCCACTTTAGAACAGGCATAATATGATTGTGAAGTGGACAAGCCACTATGAAATGAGCAGTAGAATTTTGTAACATTTCTGGAGCCTTCAGACAGTAATTTGGAAAGCAAAAATATAAAGGGTTATCATAATGAGGACCTGAACAATAATATGAAAGTCTTCTGCTGGAACTAAACACCATAGCAATTGCACCATCCTAAGTTTAAAAATGCCTGCTTTAATAACTGCACTTAATTGAGGTTGTAAAGATAATGTAGAATCAATCAAGACTCTTAAATCTTTAATTTTGTCAGTAAATGAAAGAGAACACCCAACAGAATGATTCGGCATCTGAAATGGTCAACCTCTGTTTTTTGCAAGGTTTAACACAAGATTTTGTTCCAACCAGCTGCTATTTGCCAGTAAATAGAGATTATATTGTAACTAAAATATCAAACAAACAAGAAAAAGCAACTGTGTGTCTGCGTAAATTTTATAAATGTCATAGGAAAGTAAAATACTACAGAGTCAGCAAACATAGATTAAAAAAAAAAACCAGAAGAAACTGCAGACCCCTATGGTACTTCCATAAGAATAGGTTTCCAAATGGAGCAAGTGTGAACAACTCTCACCTGCATCTAATGCTCAGCCAAAAAAGGATTGGACCATTGCACTACACTGGTTGATATCCCAAATGACGTCAGTCTTGCTAGCAAAATAGAATGGCTGATCAGCACAAGAGTTTCATGTAGAAATCACTAGAAAAATTTATATTAGAGAAGACTAAAATAAAATTATTTCAGTTAGTTATCACATATATCTAACCTAAATACGCATGATTTTTTATTTCCCCTAGCTCCTTTGGGCTTTGCATATTGAGTGCAAAGGGACATATGTCCACAGTTACAGCAGTTGGACTGGTCATATCTGGATCCAGGATTCGCTAGCAAGCTCATGTTGGTCGGTAATAGACATTAACTTGCCACAGGTGCAGTTCTTGAAACAGCTGACCGTGGCTTTCTTTTTGCTAGACATGTTGAGGAGAAATAAGGTTTCTTCTGTTCTTTTTTTTAATATTATTTTTATTTTTTTAATAGTATTTAAAAGTGATATAAAGCAGCCCCTTCAACAAAATTATTTTTTTTTTTAAGTTTCACAGAAAAAAAGTGAGAGGAAGGAAGGGGTCCATCCTGCATTCGGATGAAAAAAGACAGAGGGCTTACGAGACAATGTCTCCATGGGAGTTCCTGCACATGCTCAGTAGAGCAAAAGGTCTGCTAGCTAAGAGAGAGGGCTAATTCTTAGTTAATTAATTATATTTTTAGATTTTTATATTATGCTTTTCAGCACTTCAAAGCGGATTACACTCAGGTACTGTAGGTATTTCCTTAGTCTAAGGGGGTCATTTATCAAAGTGCTATAGGGCATTTTCACATGCGTTAAGGCATTTTCACATGAAAAAAATGCCTTTAACGCATGAGAAAATGCCATAACACATAGTGTGATGCAAATTAGAAAAAGGGGAGGAGTTTGGGGCGGGATTTGGGGCCAAGTTGGCTGGCTTCATAATTTGCGAAGCCATATCGCACGGCTTTAACGCATATTTTAACTACACCTTTTTCATTTGCGTAAAGCCGCTTTAGGGCGCGATAGGGCTTTATTGCGCTATGCAATGTTTTCGCTATGCAATGTTTTCGCAAATGCCGATTTAGTAGTTTTAATTAGGGAGGTTCACTGGTTGGAGCATATTTGGAAAAAACATTGCTCCCTTTTAGCATGGGGTTAATGGAGAAAGGAAGCTAATAAATGGGATGTACTATTCTTCAGAAAAAAGCGGCCTTTCCAACTCAATTAGATCAGCTAAATATGTTAATAAGGAGGTATTTAGGATAGCTAAAGGATTATTAGGATGTAAAGTTAGATCTGTGGATTGTGCTTTAATGAAATCTCTAACAAAGAGAAATGCACATATACATTTAAAAAATAAATTATTAATATCATAGGTATCCAAAACAATGTACCCAACAAAGATCAAAATAACCTAAACAATATAGAAAACTGCCCAAATCCTATCCAAACACAAATGATACAATATATCAAACATTTACTTCAGAAAAGGCAAATGCTCACCAATGTGAAACGCATTAACAGAAACAGAAAACTGTTTATACCCAATTTTTAAAAAATGGCTTCTCAAAAGAACTAAAAAAAAGGCAGCTCAGCTAATTAGAACTGTAGGAATGCCCTTCACAGCAGTTTAAAAAATCTGTTACCCAAATTTCAACTTAAAACCTTTTTAATCTCCAAATTTCAAATTCAGCCCAAATTTTCAAAAGTCCAAAAGATAGCACATGTTTCACCAACAAAAATGGCTTTATCAAGGGCTATGAAGGAAGAACAAACTGAAAGATCAATTCCAGCTCAATATCAAAACACAAGTAGTGCAGAGAGTTGTAACTTCCTCAATGAGCTTCAACAGCACAACAAGTTGCAGATAGCTGACTCAACTGGCATCACTTAGAAGGAAAACGTCTTTTCATTCCAACATCCTGCTGAAAACACGATGACATTGAATATTTCAAATGAGCCCCATTAAATAATCATCAATGAAATTGCAGCTTCATTCTTTTCAACAAGTCAGCAATGAATAAACTGCTGAAGCTTTAATGCCTGATTGTGCCTCATTTACCTCCTCCTTGAGGGTAAAGTTACCTGTTAAAGCAGTTTACTGGTATCTAGAATTTGTTTAATGTATTGTTAAATGCGAAGATTCCCTTGAAGGGGGAGTCAGTAAGCAAGAATTGGTTGGAGAGGTGGTTCAAAATCAAGATCTTAGAGCGTTTACCTTGGTAAATAGAGTGGGTCTTAAGGTAATCTTGGATTCTATGAGGCCTACTGGTAGCCTCCTAGATCCTTATGCTCTGTGATTATTTAAGGCAACAAGGGATGAATGTTTAACCATCTACCAATTCTTTAAAAAGGTCTTTGATAAACAGGTATTAAAAAAAAAAATAAAGCCCAAATTAGATCCAGGGCAATGAGAAAATTACAGGCCTATGTCAAATTTACTTTTTCTAGCTAAGCTTATAGAAAAGGTATTGAGTGACCAATAAGTGTCAAATTTTTTAGAATTTACTGGGAGATTAGCTGATATTCATTTGGGTTTTCCTCCCAGCCATAATATCTTTGATGCTTACGCAACTAGATTCTGGCCAGTCTTTTTTTAGACTTACTAGACTTTAGTGTGTTTGATTTGGTAGCGCATCATATTTTATTAGAAAGATAGCAGGGAATGAGTCTTAAAGGTGGGGTTTGGTAATGGATTGCTTACTTTTTGCGGGATCAGTCGTTGTTCTGGCTCACATAAAACATCCATGTTTTATTACCCAGGCAGCTAAACTTCCCTCCAACCAGTCCTCATGACAAAGATTCTGTAAAGTCTGAAATTGTTTATAGCACAAGTAAACTTTACTTACAATTGTTGCACTTCAGACGCAAGCTCCAGGCAAGAATCTTTGGTAACTGGAACTATGGCAGGAGAAAGGAGAATGGAGTTTCTTGTGTTGCAGGAGTTAGTTATTGTGGAGGTGGGAAAGATGAGAGGGATATGAGGCTGATTTAGCCCATAGAAGAAGGCAATAAGAGGGAAAGTGAAACCCAATCCATTTCAGGGGGTAACACAGAGCACAAAGCTACTCAGAGGCAAGCAAGGAGCAACTCGTTGGCCGAGAGCTGCCAAAAGAAATGCTTCCACAAGGCTAGAGGCAGAGAACAGGGTCCAATGGCAGCGAGCCTAAGAACCATGTAACACAGGGGGAGCATGAAGGGCAGTCCTTTGAACCTATAATGCACACTGGGAAACCTACGTTAGGTTGAATAGGATTCAAACTCTCCCAATGGTGAGAGAAAGTGAAAGGGGGGGGGGGGCCTCTTAAAGACAAAGGCTCACAGATTTTTATCATAGGTTACAAACAGTGCTTCATTATTAAGAATCCTCAGAAGTGAGGACTGCACTAAACACAGTTAAACTACAATACAGACAGATACAAACATGTACCCACTGCTGGGGACAGAACAGTTATATTTGCTTTAAGTTTGTGGTAATTTTGCTTCTGTTTCAGTAAAGACTGGGGTCCCTCAAGGATCTAACTTTTCACTGTAATTGTTTAACATTTTTATGCAACCTTTAGCTAGGGTGTTGAAGAAACTGGGTGTCATTGGACATATTTATGCTGATGACATCCAGTTTATAGTCCTGGTTGGGAAGAATATTGAGTCAGTGGTTTGTTTGTTTGTTTTTTTTAAATTCCTGTTAGGATTGTCTGCTTGGTTTCAGGAGAGTCAACTAATGTTCAACAAGGGCAAGACGGAGTTCTTATATATTGAAAATAATTTGGAAAGACTCTGACTGTTCAACTGGTGCTGAGGGGCACATTATACCAGTTTCTGCAAAGGTTGAGAGTTTGGGTAGTAATTGTCTAGTTTTTCCTTTGAACCTTATGTAAGTTTTGTTACTCAATGGGCCCCATCTACAATTCAAAAAAAAAGGTACATCAGTTACATCTGTATTTGGATAGTGAAACACTGAAATTAGTGCTTGTCATTTCACTCCTTGACTATTGTATTGTGCTATACTTGGGTTTACTGGATAGACTGATTTATAGCCTCTAATTTCTGCAAAACATGGCTGCCCAACTGATATTAGGAAAATTTAATTTTGAAAGAGCTATCTCTATTCTCGAAAAGCTTCATTGGCTTCCATTTTGGGGAGGGAGAGAGAGAGCGAGCCTGAGCCTCTGGGGTGGCACAGATATATTTATTTATTTATACCACTGTAGGAGGGTCAACTAGTAACTCAAGGTGAGGTTTTGGTGATGTCTAGGGTTTTGGGGGGAAGTTTTACATGCATAGTCACTTAGTGCATCAAGCTAGGGTGAGAGTACATTTTACAAATCTCATCTTTGTGTACCTTTCCTCATTCAAAATCACATATCTTTATTGATGTGTACTCTGCATGTTAAACTGCCCCCACAAACCCCAAACCTCACCTCTAGTTACTATTTGACCCTCCTATAGAGGTATAAATAAATGTGCCATCCTAGAAGCTTAGGCTTGATCTCTTTCTCTCTCCCCCCCCCCCCCCCGACATGGGATTTGTGATAAATATTACCGGTGTTAAAATGTGCATTATGCTATGACACGCAACATTAAACACCCCACAAGGGAAGAGCTCAGTAACCCACAAT
This sequence comes from Rhinatrema bivittatum, assembly GCF_901001135.1. Taxonomy (NCBI): domain Eukaryota; kingdom Metazoa; phylum Chordata; class Amphibia; order Gymnophiona; family Rhinatrematidae; genus Rhinatrema; species Rhinatrema bivittatum. The sequence goes on along the minus strand of NC_042615.1, from coordinate 190,000,215 downwards.
CCAATGGGAGCACTGAGAGGAGAGGATTGCCTTGTTGGTGGCTGAAAGGAATCAGTGAGTTTTGCTTGAAAAAATGTTTTAATAGTATTGGGGAGAAGTAAACTATTAGGGTATATTATTTAGTGTGTTTCTGCTTTTAATAGTCAGTAAGGCTGCTAATAAGCAGAAGTTAGTGTATTTGTATTTTCCAACCCTCCCACCCCTAATTCATCCTTTAATTTATAGGCAGGTGCCACTTTCACACTAAAAAAAAAAAAAAAAATCAGCCTTTTAACTTCACAAACTCCTCAAACCAGACATATAGTGAATACACTAATATATTTAAAGGATGCTAATTAGACACATTCCTACTCCCATAGCAACCTATAACTTATCTAGGAACTGAACAAAATTGAGATGAAGGCAGCAGCCCAGCAGCAAGAGGGGGACTTCCTAGACTTTTGCATCGAGTGTCACATGTATGATTTTTTACCCACCGGTGAGTTGTACATGTGCATGCGATACAAAGAGCTCCTGGCTCTCAGAGAATGAGTCTGATCTCTGGAGGCTAGAGTGGCAGACCTGGAGGAGCTGAGGCAGACAAAGAGGTATATAGATGAAGCCTTCAAGGACATAGTAGCCAAGACCCAACTTCAGACTGGCAGCCCTGGTGCTGCCTTGGAGGAAGAAGGTCTCATGATTGGAGAGCATCAACCCGGTGTAGCAGGAAAGGATCCTTTAGCAAGGACCTGTTCTCCAGGTGATGCATTGTCCTTTCACACCGAGGATATCTCCCCAAGGCCTACTGCCCAGGAGGGAAGGGTTACGTCGGCCGTCATAGTTGGTGATTCGATTATTAGGAATGTAGACAGCTGGATGGCTGGTGGCCGTGAGGATCGCCTGGTAACATGCCTACCTGGTGCGAAGGTGGAGGACCTCACGCGTCATCTAGATAGGATTTTAGACTATGCTAGGGAGGAGCCGGCTGTCATGGTACATGTGAGCACCAACGACATAGGAAAATGTGGGAGGGAAGTTCTGGAAGGCAAATTTAGGCTCTTAGGTAGAAAGATTAAATCCAGAACCTCCAGGGTAGCATTCTCTGAAATGCTCCCTGTTCCATGCGCAGGTCACCAGAGGCAGGCAGAGCTCCGGAGTCTCAATGCGTGGATGAGACGATGATGCAAGGAAGAGGGATTCAGTTTTGTTAGGAAGTGGGGAACCTTTTGGGGAAGGGGGAGTCTCTTCCGAAGGGATGGGCTGCACCTTAACCAGGGTGGAACCAGACTGCTGGCACTAACCTTTAAAAAGGAGAGAGAGCAGCTTTTAATCTAGAACAAAGGGGAAAGCCGACAGTCGCTCAGCAGCACATGGTTCGGAGAGAGGTATCTTCAAATGATACTAATGATGCATTAGAATTAGGGCATCCCGACAGTGAGGTTCCAGTAATAAGAAAAGTAGTCCAAGTGCCTGTACCTAAAATCTCACCTGAGCTAAAAAATTCTAACTTATCCCTATCAATTAAAAAGCAGAATGAAAATACAAACAAAAAACAAACTTTGAAATGTTTGTATGCTAATGCCAGAAGTCTATGAAGTAAGATGTATAGCAGTGAATGATGACATAGGCTTAATTGGCATCTCAGAGACATGGTGGAAGGAGGACAACCAATGGCACAGTGCTATACCGGGATACAAATTATATTGCAATGACAGAGGAGTACCCGGGAGGCGGTGTGGCACTTTATGTCCGGGATGGCATAGAGTCCAACAGGATAAACATCCTACATGAGACTAAATGCAAAATTGAATCTTTATGGATAGAAATCCCTTGTGTGTCGTGGAAGACTATAGTGATAGGAGTATACTACCGTCCACCTGGTCAATATGATGAGACGGACAGTGAAATGCTAAGAGAAATTAGGGAAGCTAACCAAATTGGTAGTGCGGTAATAATGGGAGACTTCAATTACCTTAAATTGAGATACGTGGTGTTTTTAAATTATTAGAAAAAACTTTTACGCTGTGCATATCAAAATTTACTTTAGAAATTTAAGGACCATCATACCACCCAGTGCTCACAAGTCAGACTTGCATTTCATGCACTTCATATGGGTCACTTTTAATCAACTGGTCCATGTAGCTCCACTCAATTTTTATGAATTTTTTAAATATTTTTCAAGTAATGAATTTTAAAAAGAAGAAAAACTTCCCTTATTCATCCGTTGTCGGGGTCATTTTTCCATAGCTGTCGGAGGTACTCGTCCGACGCGCGCGTTTCGCCAAAGTAGCTGCTTCAGAGACGTATATTCAGACTCTCCTGATCCAGCACTCCCCTTGTTTCAACGGGGGATATAAACAGATCTTTAAGCATTAGTAAATTCTTGCAAAAAAGAACTTCAGTGGTGTTAAGGGTCCATCAAATTTTTCTAAAAAACATTAAAAGCCTAAATCAAATTCAGCGATATTACTTTTTTGCAACAGAATGTCTTAACGATGTATACTTGCAGAGGGAAATAAAAGGTAAACTTACCGAACCCAACGCCGTCTCTCCGCTCAGAGTTCTTAGCGGTAGAGCGGCTTGGGTCGGTCTGAATTTAAATACCATTGCGTCTGATATCCACCTGACAGTCAAATGATTCCTGATTCTGGCGGGCAATCACCAGAAATGGAACCATTCGATGTCCTTATTCAAGCCACCAGGGGTCACTGATTTTAATTGAAAGATCCACTTCTGTTCGCATTGTCTCAAAGTCTGTACACGAACAGAAGTGGATCTTTCAATTAAAATCAGTGACCCCTGGTGGCTTGAATAAGGACATCGAATGGTTCCATTTCTGGTGATTGCCCGCCAGAATCAGGAATCATTTGACTGTCAGGTGGATATCAGACGCAATGGTATTTAAATTCAGACCGACCCAAGCCGCTCTACCGCTAAGAACTCTGAGCGGAGAGACGGCGTTGGGTTCGGTAAGTTTACCTTTTATTTCCCTCTGCAAGTATACATCGTTAAGACATTCTGTTGCAAAAAAGTAATATCGCTGAATTTGATTTAGGCTTTTAATGTTTTTTAGAAAAATTTGATGGACCCTTAACACCACTGAAGTTCTTTTTTGCAAGAATTTACTAATGCTTAAAGATCTGTTATATCCCCCGTTGAAACAAGGGGAGTGCTGGATCAGGAGAGTCTGAATATACGTCTCTGAAGCAGCTACTTTGGCGAAACGCGCGCGTCGGACGAGTACCTCCGACAGCTATGGAAAAATGACCCCGACAACGGATGAATAAGGGAAGTTTTTCTTCTTTTTAAAATTCATTACTTGAAAAATATTTAAAAAATTCATAAAAATTGAGTGGAGCTACATGGACCAGTTGATTAAAAGTGACCCATATGAAGTGCATGAAATGCAAGTCTGACTTGTGAGCACTGGGTGGTATGATGGTCCTTAAATTTCTAAAGTAAATTTTGATATGCACAGCGTAAAAGTTTTTTCTAATAATTTAAAAACACCACGTATCTCAATTTAATTTATTGCCCTCGTGGGGTTATTCATTAAGAGATTTTTTGGAATTTAGACTTCAATTACCCCAATATTGACTGGGTAAATGTATCATCGGGACATGCTAGAGAGATAACGTTCCTGGATGGAATAAATGATAGCTTTATGGAGCAATTGGTTCAGGAACCGACGAAAGAGGGAGCAATTTTAGATCTAATTCTCAGTGGAGCACAGGACTTGGTAAGAGAGGTAACGGTGGTGGGGCCGCTTGGCAATTGTGATCATAATATGATCAAATTTGAATTATTGACTGGAAGAAGAACAGTATGCAAATCCATGGCTCTCGTGCTAAACTTTCAAAAGGGAAATTTGATAAAATGAGAAAAATTGTTAGAAAAAAACTGAAAGGAGCAGCTACAAAAGTAAAAAGTGTGCAAGAGGCGTGGTCATTGTTTAAAAAAAAAAAAAAACATTCTAGAAGCACAGTCCAGATGTATTCCACACATTAAGAAAAAGGTGGAAGGAAGGCAAAACAATTACTGGCATGGTTAAAAGGTGAGGTGAAAGAAGCTGTTTTAGCCAAAAGATCTTCATTCAAAAATTGGAAGAAGGATCCATCAGAAGAAAATAGAATAAAGCATATGCATTGGCAAGTTAAATGTAAGAGATTGATAAGACAGGCTAAGAGAGAATTTGAAAAGAAGTTGGACGTAGAGGCAAAAACTTTTAAAAATATATCTGAAGCAGAAAGCCTGCAAGGGAGTCAATTGGACCGTTAGATGATCGAGGGGTTAAAGGGGCACTTAGAGAAGATAAGACCATCACGGAAAGATTAAACAATTTCTTTGCTTCTGTGTTTACTGAAGAGTATGTTGGGGAGATACCCGTTCCGGGGAAGGGTTTCATGGGTAATGATTCAGATGGACTGAACCAAATCACGGTGAACCTAGAAGATGACAAACTGAAGAGTAGTACATCACCTGGACTGGATGGTATACACCCCAGGATTCTGAAGGAACTCAAAAATGAAATTTCAAATCTATTAGTAAAAATTTGTAACCTATCATTAAAATTGTCCATTATACCTGAAGACTGGAGGGTGTCTAATGTAACCCCATATTTAAAAAGGGCTCCAGGGGTGATCCGGGAAACTACAGACCAGTTAGCCTGATTTTAGTGCCAGGAAAAATAGGTGGAAAGTGTTCTAAACATCAAAATCACAGAACATATAGAAAGACATGGTTTAATGGAACAAAGTCAGCATGGCTTTACCCAAGGCAAGTCTTGCCTCTCAAATCTGCTTCACTTTTTTGAAGGAGTTAATAAACATGTGGATAAAGGTGAACCGGTAGATGTAGTATACTTGGATTTTCAGAAGGCATTTGACCAAGTACTTCATGAGAGGCTTCTAGGAAAAGTAAAAAGTCATGGGATAGGTGGCAATGTCCTTTCGTGGATTGCAAACTGGCTAAAAGACAGGAAACAGAGAGTAGGATTAAATGGACAATTTTCTCAGTGGAAGGGAGTGGGCAGTGGAGTGCCTCAGGGATCTGTATAGGGACCCTTACTTTTCAATTATATTTATAAATGATCTGGAAAGAAATACGACGAGTGAGATAATCAAATTTGCAGATGACACAAAATTGTTCAGAGTAGTTAAATCACAAGCAGATTGTGATAAATTGCAGGAAGACCTTGTGAGACTGGAAAGTTGGGCATCCAAATGGCAGATGAAATTTAATGTGGATAAGTGCAAGGTGATGCATATAGGGAAAAATAACCCATGCTATAGTTACACAATGTTAGGTTCCATATTAGGTGTTACAACCCAAGAAAGAGATCTAGGCGTCATAGTGGATTACTCATTTGAAATTGTCTGTTCAATGTGCTGCGGCAGTGAAAAAAGCAAACAGAATGTTGGGAATTATTAGAAAGGGAATGGTGAATAAAACGGAAAATGTCGTCATGCCTCTGTATCGCTCCATGGTGAGACCGCACCTTTGAATACTGTGTACAATTCTGGTCGCCGCAACTCAAAAAAGATATAATTGCGATGGAGAAGGTACAGAGAAGGGCTACCAAAATAAGGGAAATGGAACAGCTCCCCTATGAGGAGAGACTAAAGAGGTAAGGACTTTTCAGCTTGGAGAAGAGAGGGCTGAGGGGGGATATGATAGAGGTGTTTAAAATCATGAGAGGTCTAGAATGAGTAGATGTGAATCGGTTATATACTCTTTCGGATAATAGAAAGACTAGGGGGCACTCCATGAAGTTAGCATGTGGCACATTTAAAACTAACCGGAGAAAGTTTTTTTTACTCAACGCACAATTAAACTCTGGAATTTGTTGCCAGAGGATGTGGTTAGTACAGTTAGTATAGCTGTGTTTAAAAAAGGATTGGATAAGTTCTTGGAGGAGAAGTCAATTACCTGCTATTTTATTTTTTTATTTATTATTTTTATATACCTGCATTCAATCTCAATCGAGATATCACACCGGTTTACATTCAGGTACCGTAGGTATTAATTAAGTTGACTTAGAAAATAGCCACTGCTATTACTAGCAACGGTAACATGGAATAGACTTAGTTTTTGGGTACTTGCCAGGCTCTTATGGCCTGGATTGGCCACTGTTGGAAACAGGATGCTGGGCTTGATGGCCCCTTTGTCTGACCCAGTATGGCATGTTCTTATGACTTAGAAAATAGCCACTGCTATTACTAGCATCAGTAGCATGGGATAAACTTATGGCCGGATTTTAAGACGTACGCGCGGGCGTACATTTGTGCGTGCAACCCTAGCGCGCACAAATGTACATCCGATTTTATTACATGCGTGTGTAGCCGCATGCAAGATATAAAATCCTGGGTCGGCGCACGCAAGGGGGTGCAAGGGTTCTGAACAACAATTTTGAAGCATGCAATTGTTTTGTCTTGTTTTAATTAATTTATTTTTCTTTGGTTTGTATTGTTTTAATTTTGTTTTATTATATATGTTTTATTTTGTTTGTCTTGTCTGATGTATATTATGTAAACCACTTCAATAGTCTACTTGAAGGCATTATATACATTTATTAAATATTGATTCTAAATTGTCAATGAAAGCCCAAATTAAATCTGCTGCAAAAGTTACTGTTTTTCAAGTTAGTACAAAGGTTAAAACCTTTACTTAACCCCAATTATTTCAGAATAGTATTACAAGCCATAGTTTTGTCAAACATTTATTTAGGAGCTGACCTGTCTTATATATGTGTGGGAGACCACAACCGGGATAATACTCTACCTCCAAATCCCAGGGGTTTTGGCAATTTTTTTTTGTTTTTGAGACTAGCTTTCCTCTTGCAGGGCTTTCAGTGTTGGTTTGATCCTGGCCTTGGTGGGGCTGGGGGAGGGGCAGGTTATATGAGATTCTGTTCCCGTCTTCCCCTGCAGTCATCACATACTTCAGGCTTCGGCCATCATTGGGTGTGATGTAGTGGAGACCCCTCCCTGCCCTATCCAGGCAGCTATGTGTCTCCCACATAGTTTATATATGTATAAGTTGTTGAGAGTGGATTCCTACCCGTTTGCCGCCTCCTTGCAGCCATCTCTGCACTTGCTTCCGAAGCCAGCGACCTGTACACCTTAGGTTTCCAAGGCATGTGTGGTGGTTCCTTGCAGTATGACCCGTGGCAACTGTCTGTGCATAAGTGAACTGGTGGCTAGTTGATTTTGTAACTACTGATAAGTTTGATTGCTGATAAACCAGCTGGGAGTGGCAGTTGACTGCCAGTGCATGTGATTCATAGGCTGGGGGAAGAATATTTGCTAGTTTCTTTGCAGTGGAGGGTTCCCTTTGGATGCTGGGGGGGAGGGGCTCCTTCCCAAGAAGCTGTTCCCCCATCTCGGCGGGTTTTCAGTGCTACTGTCTCCCCCGCTCCCTTGTGCAGCTGAGTTTTCATCCATGCCATTTATATGATGGAGCTAATCCTAGCTGTGGGGGTACAGCTGCCCATATGGCACCTGTTAGCCAGTCTTGTTTTTATTTAAGGCCGGTGTTCAGTGGGGGCCAGTCATTTAATGCAGCAGCTCACAGTTAGGTCCGTCCTTGAATTAGGAATGGGTGCTTTGGTCCTAGTTCTGCTGGCTGCGACCCTTCATCGGCTCATGTGCCCTTGGTACATCTGTCTGCTTGGCTGTCTTTGTGCCAGCCCCTCAGTCCTAACCTGCCTTTTACTGTGTGCACATCTGGGTTGGGCAGGAATAAACCCTGTCTGCAGGATCCAGCATGCTTGATAACGTCTTAGCTTAAAATAAAAGTAATGAGCTTTTTACATTTAAGCAAACAGAAAAAAATCAGGCTTCTGTGAAGATCATCAGGGTCTTTATCATATGACTGATGACCACATGCACTTAAGATAATGACAGTATCTTGGAGGGGGAAAAATAGTGTGCATATCTTTGGCATGGTAGTAGCCATTTTCTCAGGGTCCTATGTTTACTGTGGTGTTGGCCATCTTGAAGAGGTCAAAATAGTGTGACAAATACAGAGCCATCTTGCTATTGGTTTTCCATTAGGTTGGTTAAGAGGCATTGAGTGAAGGAGAACGTCTTGCAGCATGGCAAGCGTTTTTCATAGCTTGAGGGCATCTATAAGCATAATGGCCATGCATGCATCGTTTGTAACTTAGTTAAGCACATGATTGTCACCAGCAATGAATGTGTGTGTGTGTGGGAAAAAAAAAAAGTGTGGATTAACATTTTCAGTGAACTCCTGTCTGTCTTCTTTGGCATCTGCCTGTTTTAGTTGGTGTCCTATGTTTAGCCATCCTTAGGTACCAAGAGAGGAAAGCAGTGACCAGGTTGTGCAGGCTCAGCAAAGGGATGGACCAGTGCCCTAGTCAGCGGGATACAGCTTTTTAAGTATTGTACTGTTAAAGATCTGTTTTTCCCAGTAGCTTGATATACCATAATGCATATGACTCACTCTTTCCCATATTACTTCTATTTGACAGTTCTATGGTTCTGTACAGTTAATTGGGCCGATTATAACCAGCACAGTGAACAGATATTAAGATTGAGATTTCAGCCTAGCAGTACAGACTACATCCTATTTACATAGTCCATGCAGACCCATACTATCCCATACACGTTCAGGCTAAAGAGCCTCGGGAATAACCCGTTACTCTTGGGGCAGGAGGTCTACTTCCTATACGGCCTGCTGCTATCAAAAGCTGAATGGTGGCATTCGGCATCCCCAGTCTTATTTGCATTGTCCCATGGTGTATAATTTTTTGGACTCAACGCTTAGGGCAACAAGAACATTTCAAATCAACAAGAGGTTTTCAAATTTAGTTTATTTGGCTTCTTAAAAGTCAAATGTTCCTGTGAGATGCAATATGCCCTCTATCAGTAATAACTAGCATCTCCTCCAACACAGGAAGAGAGCCTTCTTTTATAATTAAAACATACAATATTGCCGAAACTTCCAGAAAGGTGTAACCGCCCACAAACACATGATGCTGTTGTCATGACAATCTATCCTGTATAGAAAATGCTTGTGAGGACCTCCCTCAACTAAGAATTCTTCTAACCCTGTTCCTCCTCCCACCATAAAAAAGTTCCTTTATCAATCATGACTTTGCTGGCTTTGTTCTTCTGTTCTTCTCTTGATATTCTTTGTTGTATAAACAGGTAACAAGTCTGGTGTTTGAATAGAAGCTCAGCATGAATTCCATTTCTTGGCACCAGGGTTTACTTGAAAACTGTAACCTCACAGGATCTTCTTTTCAACTGATTTCTGTTCGTTGAAAGAGGCATCTGCAAGACAAAAGCTTGCATCCTGGTTTTCCTGCAAAACAAGTATCCCTGCATTGTGAAGTAAATGTTGCCATTAAATAGGCCTCTTTCCTGTTGTTGCCAGCAAATCTGTCTCAGAGATTTTCTGCAAGTCATGCTCAGAAAAACACTCAAAGTTCATTCACCTTTGACAAGCCATAGTACAGCAGAGGCATCTGGGAATTCTTGGTTATCTGCTCGGCCTATTCTTCAATGGTGTTCACTCTGTGGCTGCCTCCGCCCTCCTGCAAACAGGCAGTTATAAGTGACCCTCCTCTGAATTTGTCAGGACAGTTGGACTCCCAGCAGCATGTTCCTGGCTATCTCCATTAACATGGAGCTATTACACAAAATCAGGAGACGGCAGGAGATGCTGTTACTTTGCTTTTTAGATGCTTCAGAGATGCCCTCACCTAAATCCATAAGGAATTTGATAAAGGGAAGCTGACTTTTAAAATGAGGGGAAAAAAAACAACAAAACCTTTCTTCTGTACAGGTTCTGGGCTGTGGCAATAGTCTTGTTCGTGCTGCACCTGTCTGCCTGGACTGCCTGACGTGTCCTCCTTTGGCTTAGCTGGTTTGCTCCGTTGTCTTGAAGGATAATCTTTGGTTGTTTCAGCCGGTTGCTATTGCCCTCTCATGTGTGTGTTCCAGTCTACAACGAATTCTGGCTTAGCAGCTCTGACCATTTATTTTACCGTAGGCATTATCAGACCGTTGCATGGCTTCATTTTTACTCATGTTGGTAGCAATATTCTCTGAACCAATGGCGCCTCATCAAAGTCACCCTCTGGGTTATCACGAGGTCTGTTTCTGAGAAGTATGTCTGTATCCCCAGTACAGACAACTGTATCCCTAATCGGCATTCCCTCTGGCTCTGCCAGCCGCAGTGAACTTTTCGGCACACAGCTCTTCCCCCCTCAGTTTCACCGTTATGATTGAGGGCATAGGGCACAATCTGATACTCGATGCCGTGCCACAGGAGATACTGTAGCTGCTTTGATATACTTTCCTCCTCCAAGGCCCATGCATGGTTCAGAGTTTCCTCTAGAGCAGGGGTGGGCAGTTCCGGTCCCTGAGGGCCACAAACCAGTCTGGTTTTCAGGATATCCCTAATGAATATGCATGAGAGAGATTTGCATGCACTCTGCCTCCGTTGTATGCAAATCTATCTCATGCATATTCATTAGGATATCCTAAAACTTCGACAGGTTTGTGGCCCTCGAGGACTGGAATTGCCCACCCCTGCTCTAGAACCTTTCTGCTTTTCAGTGCTATGTACTCCTTGATTTCCTCCAGCGTTGTTGCTTTGGTATTTCAGGAAGTAAGTTTTAGTGTACTTTGAGTAAGCATGAATGGAAGTCAGGAGGTATCTGGTTTCCAGAAGAGGTTGCTAATTTTGATCCGTACAGCTTGTTATGGATGAGCACCTGTGGATGATTTGTCCTGCCGTGGTTTGCTTCTGGCAGAGATTTCACATGTCACTTTGCTGTTCTGACAGCTTCTATGTGTATGGCTGTATCTAAATCCGCCCTCATTTTCATCAGCAGTAGGTTATCGGTTCTTTACTGAGGCAGTGGTGCACCTGTTGCTTTGCTTTTTTAAGACATTCCATGCATGTCAGGGTTTCTGTGCTTGGTGATATTTTAAATTTGCTGTCATCAGTTTAGGTCAGCAAGTCATTTATTACTTTTACTCATCTGTTCCCTAGATATCTGTGCCATAGGTGTTTGCAGTTGTCCTGTGAGCAGGGGATTTGCTTTAACTCCCTCATCCTCAGAAAGGATTATGTATAGGTGATCCACTGCAAACCCCCTGTATGTAGCTAGCTATAAGATTCTCTACTGCCAAATCTCATGCATGTATTCTTGTGGTAAAGACTGTGAAGCTCTTGCTTCTCATGCATTTCACAAGCACTGCATTGCTTTCTAGTGCAGGTACACTTAGCAATCTGTCATGTATGTTCTGTTCTGGTACCCTGCACTGATAGTGCATTTAAATCGTGCACACTCCCCCCCTCACACACTCTCTCTCCACACATAATCCACTCCACACAAGCCCAGCCACACACACTTTTTCCTCTCCCCTTGCAAGAAATGCATTTTCCCATCTGCAAGGCTCACGTTATCGTTCACACTCCATGCGGCTTTTTGCTTCCAAATTACTTTATTAGTATGCCCCACTACTTATTTCAGGGAATTACCAGCACATTTAGTTGCTTCTGTTGTCTCAGCCAATGACAGATTATTTCCAGATTGTAGTTAATATAGGCAATTTCTTCAAGTACCTTGCCTGTCTCTGCAGTGATACCATAGCTGACCAAACTGGCTTGTGGTTGATTTCCTTGCTTCTTCCAGGCTCTCATTTCAGTAAGCTCACGTACAAGTAGCCCCTTCTCAAAGTCCAATTTTAGCTCATATGCTTGTCTAGTCTCCTGTGTATGTATGACATGCATCATAGGAATTGGGCAGATAGCACAGTCATATTGCAGATACATGACCATCTCTCAGGTCCCGTCCTAAGCATTTTTAATCTCTGTGATTTCTAATAAAGCATTAACCTTTTAAATCCTGCTCGTTGAAGGGATTATTTCCTGATGCCCCTTTTTACATATCTTAGTTAACTAGTACCAAATATGGTATAAAAAAATTTGCAAGGAAATCAGACTGTGAGTTTTTGAGAAAAACCCATGTCCACTAGTGCAACGTTGGGATCAACAGGGGTCAACATTTTTTTTTTAATTCTTTATTTTAGGTAATTCTTGTAACATACTGCAAAACTACAGCTGATATACATAAGAATGAAAATTATTTCAAAAAAATCAAGCAAGATAATCTGGAAAACATTTTTCATGTAAACGTTTACCACAAAAGTCACACCACTTTTTTGTATTTTTGGAGCAGACAGCACATCGGCCTTGGGAAGTTGAGGATAAGAAGTGAGGCTGTGATGCATTTACATCAGCGCTTATGGGTGCTGTAGGACCTCCTTTCCACATGCGATAGCTTGAAGGGCCACATTTCATTGCTACAGTAGATATTTCACGTAGGAAGTCCAAGTGGCTCATTGCTTCTTTTCCAAGCAGAGATGGCAGTGAATTTTCCAAGCTGCCACAACAGCCATGTTAAAGCCATTTGAAAATAAATTCCATCACCACTTTTTGGAGCAAAGTGTTGGGTGGTAAGCTGCTAAAAGCCGGTCAAGTAGATCAACACTACCCATTTATTTTATTTATTATTTAATGCTTTTTTATACCAACTTTCATGATACAAATCAAATCAAATTGGTTTACATATAACAAAGATCTTAACAATAACAATAACCATCCATATTAATAAAGTAAACATTAAGTAGAAAGAGAAGAAAAGTTACAATAAAACAAGGGCATGCAACTGGGGGTTAGAGGAAAGCAAGGGGGAATTTGATAACTAAGTACAATTATATACATGGTAGAATCTCTGGGGTCTACATATAGTCTGTGTCATGGTAATGCCATAATAGTGGAAGTATAGGCTCAAGAGAAAGCTTGGCCGAACAGCCATGTCTTAAGTTTTTTTTTTAAAAGTCAGAAGACAGGATTCCTGTTGTAAGTCCGGGGGAATGGAATTCCAGATGGAAGGACCAGCTGTCGAAAATGCCCGTTCTCTGATAGTTGATCTGTGAACAGCTTTATTTGGTAGGGCGTGTAGAGATCCCTTATAGGCTTCCCTAATAGGTCTGGTTGTGAAGTGTAGTTTGAGAGGGAATTGCAGGTCAAGAGGAACCTGATGGTGAATGTTTTTGTGAATGATTGTGAGTGATTTGTGAAGGATTCTAAAATTCACTGGGAGCCAATGCAGGTCCTTGAGTATGGGTGTGATGTGATCTCTCCTTTTAGTGTTCGTCAGGATCCTCGCCGCCGCATTTTGGAGCATCTGGAGGGGTTTTATGGTGGATGCTGGGAGACCTAGGAGAATTGAATTACAGCAATCTACCTTGGAAAATAAAATAGCCTGTAGGACAGTTCTGAAGTCGTGATGGTATAGCAGGGGCTTGAGTCTTTTGAGTACTTGAAGCTTGTAGAAGCAATCCTTAGTGGTAAGGTTTATGAATTTTTTGAGACTCAGGTGTCTGTCTATTATGACTCCCAGGTCTCTAGTTTGGGAGATTTGAATGTTGGCATGCAGCTGTTGTTGATGGTTGCTGTCTTCTGGTGTAATGAGAAGGAGTTCTGTCTTGGCTGTATTTAGTACCAGGTTGAGGCTTGTAAGGTGAAGCTTGATCGATTGCAGGTAGGAGTCCCATTGCTTAAGTGATTTTGCCAAAGAATCCACTACGGGGATCAAGATTTGTACGTCGTCTGCATATATGTAAAATTTCAGTTTGAGTCGTGAGTAGTTGGCAGAGAGGGAGGAGGTAGATATTGAACAGGGTAGGGGATAGGGAGGAGCCTTGGGGAACTCCATGTGGGGAGTTGGTCCGTGGTGATTCCTTATTATTGATTATAACTTTATATCCTCTGTTGCTGAGGAATGAATCAAACCACCTGAGCACTGATCCCGTGATTCCTATGTCTGCTAATCGATTTAGTAAAATGGCATGGTTTACTGTATCGAATGCAGCCGATATGTCAAGGAGCACTAACAGGAAGGAATGTCCTTTGTCGAGGCCCATGCTGATGTGGTCTGTAAGGGAGATGAGGAGGGTTTCCGTACTATGTAATTTACGGAATCCATATTGTGAGTGATGGAGGATTTTGTTATCTTCCAGGAAGTTTGATAGTTGGTTGTTAACCACTTTTTCCATGATCTTTGCTACAAATGGCAGGTTCGAAATTGGGCGAAAATTGTTCGGGTCATCAGGGTCTAGGTTCAGTTTTTTGAGTAATGGTTTGAGAGAAGCCAGTTTGAGAGCGTCTGGGTATATTCCTTGTGTAAGTGAACAGTTAATAATATCTGCTAGAGATTTGGAGATCGACTCCGGCACTAGCAGTAGTAGTTTGGAAGGAATTCTGTCATGTGGGTGAGTGGAGGGTTTCATTCTCTTTATGATGGATTCAATCTCTGTAGCATGTGGGTTCGAAAGACTCCAAGGTAGCTTCTGTGTTTTGGATGGGGGATGAGTAGATGATCGGCGTGTTAGGGCTGGGTGGCAGTCTTGTTAGTGTGTTGGATATTTTATTCTGAAAGAAGAGTGCCAGATCATAGGCTTTTGATTGGGCTTGGTCATCCGGGATGGGAGAGGAGGTGGGCTTGGTGAGATCAGAACATAAGAGAAGAGGGCCTTTGCGTCAAATATCAGGTCATGGATTCTGAGAGCGTAAAAATCTTTTTTTGTTCGTAGTGTTGCTATTCTGTAGTTGTGGAGGGCAGATTTATATATAGCTAGCGATATGGGGTTCGGGGTCTTCCGCCATTGCTTTTCTTTCTGTCTGAGGTCTTGTTTTAGTGTACGGAGCTCCACTGAGAACCACGGTTGTCGATTATTCTGAGCTGGGTTAATGTTCTTTGTTGTGTAGGGGCATAGGTTGTTGGCTATTGCTTCCGTGATGTTTTACCACGAGAGTAGGGCTGAGTTGGGGGTGGATAGGTCAAGGTTAGGGAGTTCTTTGACCAGTGAGTTGCTGAGGACTTCTGAAGTGCAGGATTTCCTGTAATGTATGGTCGTAGAAGAGAACCCATGCCTTGATTGTAATGGCTGCTTTATAAGAACTTTTTTCTTTTCTTTGAGAGAATAGCAGCTAGCATTTTGAAGTGGAAATAGCTTCATCCAGTTTGACATGACTGTGACCACACTACTGTCATTCCAGCAGACACAGATGATGTCTCCATCACCATGATAATCAAATTCCCCACGATCTTTCTTGCGCAGTTCTTTAGGTGCCATTAGGGGACATTTCCCAGTCCTGTTTTCTCTGACAATGCCAATTGCTCGAAATCCCTTTTCTTTCAGTTCCACCATAAAGTTGTGTGATGCGAAGAAATTATCAAAGAAAAGGCAATGATTTCTTGGCTCTTGAATGACTGAAATCAAATCCTAAATTACTCTTGTACCAAGTGGAACTTTTTCAGCATTATCAGCACCTGATTCTTCTGGTTGATGTTTGGCACCTGTATAAATCTGCATTGAAAATGGAAAACCATCTGGACTGCACATCATCCATATTTTGTATCCAAATTGAATTGGTTTGCCTTAAATGAACATTTTGCAGCTATGATGGCCATAATATGGTACCATCGATTCGTCAATGCTCAGGCTTTCACTAAAAACACCTCCAATCTTCAAAAGCTGAGCAGATAAATGGGTATAAAATGGCTCAATTTTTGCAGCTTTTCCAGGTGGAAGTTGCAAATTGTCAACAATATGAAAATAGATTTTCAGGTCCTCAAAGCATTTTCTTGACATGGTTTTCAGCACAATGTGGTTGCTCAAATCTTCTGCTGTTGACCAGTAATGCTTTTCCTTTGGAACATGGTGATAGCCACTGAGCAAGAGGATTCCGAAGAAACGAGTGATTTCATCAGCATTTGTGTCAACGCTTGCCAATTTCTGTCTGACATATATATTTGTCATGTATGCTAATTCTTCTAAATAATCTTCACCCATAATTTCTATGAAAAGTTCAAATGGTATCTTGAAGAAGATCTGGATGAATATCAGCCAACTTTGTTGGGGCATGCTCTTCCATTGTGGTCTTGAAATCATCTGTCTTGATCCATCTTGGCTTTGACTTCTCTGGTTTTCGTTTACGTTTGGTATCTCGTGATTCTTGACAATAGGTTGATAGCAATTCATCATCCTCATCCACTTTCTCATTGCGTGACTCAACTGCAACTTCCACTTCATCACACATTTGCTGGTACTTCTGGTGCTAGGTCTTCATCATTGATATCTTCAATATCTGAGTCTTCTAAATTATCTGATGGTGGTAGAATCACAATATCAGCTTTTGTAGCTTCAGAATCGGCCAAAATTTGTTCAAACTGCTTCTTCAACAGTCAAGTACTTCTGAGTTTTCATTGTATTCCAAATTAGGAAATGAGCAGGGCCGCCGCAGAGCTAATCTCACGTGGCCCGAGAACCCCTGAGCAGGGCCGTCGCGGAGCTAATCTCACGTGGCCCGAGAAGAGGACGCCTGAGCAGGGCCGTCGCGGAGCTATTCTCGTGCGGCCCGAGAAGAGGACGACCGTGCAAGCCTGTTCTGCTCAGTCTTGCATCCTGAGATGGAGGCCCAGGAGAGAGTAAGATCCCTGACATAGTGTATGGGAGTGAGAAGCTTGTGTGTATGTATGTTTGAGAGAGAGAGAGAGCATGGGAGTGAAGCCTGTGTATGTGCTTGAGAGAAAGCATGGGAGTGAGAAGCCTGTGTGTGTGTGTGTGTGTATGGCAACAGAATTTCAGGGCTTATGACGTGGTGGGGAGGCACTGTGAATTAATCTGGAAAGAGAGAATGGAACAGTTGTGTATATTGGTATAATATACAGACCTCCATATAGAGAAGGCATGGATAAAATGAGGATATTTACAAAACTGCTACAAAAGGAAGGTGTTATTTTTAGGTGATTTCAGTCTGTTAAATGTTGATTGGAACATCCCAGCTGCGGTATCTTCTAGAAGCAGGAAGATCCTGGATTCTCTGCAGGGAGAACTGTTCTGTCAACTGATAATGAAACCTACATGGGAGGGGGAGATATTGGACCTGATGCTTACCAGTGGAGACAGTATCTCTGAGGCATTACTGGATGGGAAAATCTAAGGGAAGTAGAAGAGTTGTGGGCAAAAGGAGATATCAGGGTACCTAACCCTTTTGTTAAGTAGGTAAATAAAGTAAGAGGAAAAGAGGCCACTATGGTTTTCTAAAGAAGTAGCTGAAAAGATTAGTGTTCATAAACTACAAGAGATCATGGAAAAAAGCAAGCAAGCAGCTATATCTGGAAAAGCTAAGAGAAGCTGAGAAAGTAATCAGGAATGCAAAAACTCAAAGGGAAGAAAAAGTAGCAAAGATGATAAAATGGAGGTTTAACTTTTTTTGTTTTTAGATATATTAGTGATAGAAATGCAAAAGTAGCATTGGGATGAAGGGGAGGAATATGTAGAGGCTGGAGAAAAAAGCAAAATTGCTTGACATATTTCTATTCAGTGTTAACTGTGGAAGGGTCAGGAGAAGGACCATATAAAATGAAGACACATAAGACTAGAAGTGAGGTAAACCTCAGTCTATTTTCAGAAAAATGAGTTCATGGGAAACTATAAAGTAAATGAGGCAATGGGGCCGGATGGAATACATCCTAAAGAAGGGGTGCTCAAACTGGTACTTGGGTGGGGGGGGGGGGGGTCCAGACAGTTGGGTTTTCAGAATATCTCTAATGAATATGCATGAGACTGATTTGTATGCATTACTTCCTATGTATGCCAATATTACTCATGCATATTTATTGGAAATATCCTGAAAACCCAACTGACTGAGAGAGATCCCCGAGGAACAGTTGTAGTACCCCTGTCCTAGGGTACTATAGGAACTTAAGCTCTGACAGCTCCACTCTCCGACCTTTTCAATGCTTCTATAGAATCGGAAGTTGCTCCGGAGGACTGGAGCTGGGCAGATGTGATTTTTATTCATAAAAGTGGGAGTAATGAGCAGGTTGGAAACTACAGATGGGTTAGTCTGGCCTCTGTGATGAGCAAATTAATGGACTCTCTGCTTAAAAACAGAGGATACCGCAATTTCTGGAATCCAGTGGATTTCAAGATCCAAGGCAGATATGGTTTACCAAAAGTAAATCATATCAGATGAATTTGATCAGTTTCTTTAGATAACCTGAAAATTGGATCAAGGGAAAGCACTAGATGTGGCGTGTTTAGATTTCAGTAAGACTTTTGACATGGTTCTGTATAGGCAACTTATAATTAAATTAAGTGCCCTTGGCATGAGCTCTAGAATGACTGGGAGCTGGTTGAGCGGGAGGCAACAAAAAGTAGTAATAAATGGAGTTCACTCTGGGGGTGCGGCAGGCATTATTAGAGATGTACCTCAGGGATCAGTCCTTGTATTGGTTCTTTTCAACATTTTTGTTTGTGACATTGTGAAAGGATGTCAGGAAAAGTTTCTTTTTGCTGATACCAAAATCTTCAACACCTTAGATAGCCAGAATGGTGTGGAAATAGGAATCTAGCAAAGCTCAAGTAATGGTCTAGGAGTATTGCATTTAGGATGCAAAAGCCCAAGGGAGAGATACAGAACTGGAAGTTAAATTCTTCTAATCACAAAAGGAGCGAGGGATCTGGGGGTGATTGTATCTGATGATTTTAATGTGGCCAAACAGGTGGATAAAACGACAGCAAAAACCAGAAATATTCATGGCTGCAAAGGGAAAGGAATGGTCAACAGAAAAAGGGAGTTGAAATAGCGCCTGTATAGGTCCTTGTTGTGATCTCATGTAGAATACTGTACACAATTCTGGACACGGCACCTTCAAAAAGAGATAAGCCAGTTGGAGTTGACCAGGGGGTGGCCACTAAAATGGTCACTGGTCTCCATTTTAAAACATATGGGGATAGACTTAAAGATCTAAAAATGTATGCCCTAGAGAGGAAAGGTGAGATAGGGGAGATATGATGGCCATAAATGCCTCAAAGGTTTCCATGTACAGGAAGTGAGCCTCTTTCAGGGGAAAGGAGGCTCCAGAATGAGGGGGTCACGGGATGAGGGGAAGAGACAGAAATAATCAGTACGTTTCTTTACAGAGAGGGGTAGTTGCATGGAACTGTATCTAAATTCAAAAAAGCATGGGATAAACCCAGGGGATCTCTAAGAGTGTGATGGGAATTGTAACTGTAAACTATTTGGGTGGATGGGGCAGTCCTAGGTAGGTCTTTTTCTGCTGTCATGTTTTTATATGTAAGCAACATGCAATATGTTTACAGGAATATACTGTTTACCAAGTTTGGAACATGCGCCCAAATGCATTTACAGCCAAATGCAGCATTACTAAGTTCAGGATATGGCCACAGTTAGGTTGTCTTGGCAAGCAAGGTGAGCTGTGGCAGGATTGACCACATCCAAGGACACACAGCAAGTACTGTGTTTAAAGCATTTCGGGCAGGGAATATTGAGTGCCAGAGGGCTGGGGGGGGGGGGGGGGAGGCAGTGAGCAATAAATAGCTTGGGGGGAGGTAACGAGTAGCATTTCACATTTATGCAACTCACTTTCATATTTCTGCTTAGCTTGTTATGATACACTTTGGGGATGAGATTAAGGATAATAGGGTTAGCATATAAAAACAGGATAAAGTACGTTAGAATACTTGGTTTGGTTTCCTTTCCACATGGAACCTAAGAAGTAAGCCTCATGGGGAATATTAAAGGGACTTTCAGCATGGGACTTTCCAAAAGTGAACATGGGTCTGGCAAGCCAGATGGAACTTGTGATAAGAACCAGTAGCCACTGGTACACGGTCTGACCCCCTTCAGCATTGTACGTATATGAGTGAGGTGGAGAGCCATAGACTCCAAGTCTGAAATAACAGAGACGGATGTGGGATCCAGGATAACATGAACTCCATCCTGGTACCCAGACCTCACCAATCATGAAGAAGACAATTAGCCATAACACCTGAACCACTTGAACATCAATCAATAAACTGAGACAGTCTGACTTTTGGAACAAACCTCTATAAAATAAGGGGTTTTTGGGAATCCAGACAATTCTCCAGCCAAATCCCTATCTACCATCAGCAGATACACCAGAAGACACTGAGGTGGTGAAGAGGACCCCCAGACCCCAAGAGGCATCCTAATGGACTTCGCCTCCAGCCTAGGTGTAAGGACTTCATCCTAGAGGTTGAGAGTGAGAAAGCAAAAGGTAGAGATAAATATAAGAAGCGTGTGTTGGCAAGTATGGGCTACACTATATTATTGGTGATAATACCAACAAATCACTGCTAAGCCATAAATAAGTATGTGTGTTTGTGAGCTGCAGTGTCTTAGTTCTTATACGTTTCCTTGTCCCATACACACGTAAATCCTGTAATCAGTCGTTTGTTAAAGGAGCCATCTATCTGATCGTGGCTTCCCCAAATAATTTCTCATAAAAACCTGATATACATTTTACAGCTTCTTCAAAATTCTTTTTTAAAAACTTTTGTTTTTAAAGATTATATCCCATCTGTTCTTGCTGTTTGAATATTATGTTCTTCTGGTTAACAGTCTGATAGTCCCCTTATTCAAAGTAGTAGGCTTATTTGAAATGCATCTGGATTTTTGCAGTGGTGGGCCCACTTCTTTGAAAAACTCTTTCAGTGTCATCATGTTTAGAAGTTATATCACTTTGTTGATAAAAGTTAAAGCATTTTATTTTCTGAAAGCTTTTGATATTGATTGTTTTTTAATACTTTATCTTCAGTCTTTTCTAATAGGTCCATTATGATGATTATGATGTTACCCTGTTTAGAAGTGGATTACATTAATTTCTGTTTCCATATTGTCTTATGGAATCTTAGATGTTAGTTTTTTTCTAAACTAATTTGTTTTATTCTGTTGAAATCTGACCTGTTTTTATTAGATATTGACCTTTTTTTTACTTTTTGTTTTTATTAATTTTTTCATCTTTTGACTATGCTCCACTGACAGTACGTAATATAAATTTAGTGGATTATAAGCATTCTTAAATACATAAAATACATTCTTGAGCAACAAATTCCATAGCTTACACTGAATAAAAAAAATACTTTCTTAAATTTATTTTAAGTCTACTACATTTCAGGAAGTGTCCCTTAGTCCTAGTACTATTTGAAATGGTAATTTACCATTTTCTGTTGTCTTGTTCCACATGATTTTATAAACTATTGTATGATTTCTCAGTCTTATCCAAGCTGAAGAGCCCTAATCTTTTAGCTTTTCTTCATGAGGAAGCTGTTTTATCCCATTTATCATTTTTGGTGCACTTCTCTGAACTTTTTCTAGTTTCCCTGTATCTCTTTTGAGATGGGATGACAGAACTATACAAAATATTCAAGGTCTGGGCATACCATAGATCTATAGTTTATTCTCTATTCCTTTCCAAATAATTACTTTCTTTTTGACTGCTTCTGCACTTTGGGCTGAGGATTTCTATATATTATCTACAATAATTCCAAGGTCCTTTTCCTATAAAATACTTCCTTCAGCCTTGCAATCACTTATAAAAAAAAGGGATCTTTGTGATCATAGTAACATAGGAAATAACAGCCAATAAAGACCAAAATGGCACAGCCAGTTTGTCCACTTTAGGTACATAAGAGGCATACAAATTCCTATATAGAACCAGACATCCACACATGTTTCCCCTGTGTCGCTCACTCAACCTGTCATTTTGTACCACTGTTTTTTAGGGTTGTAACCACTATTCCCACCAAGGAGTGGCTAGGTGTTTGCAAATTTTTTTTTATGTGAGCAACAATTTTTTTAAACAATTTTTGAGCATCAGTATTAGCATTGCATTTCTGTATATGGCCCGAAGAAAAATTTGTGAGCAGCCATGTAAAACCTGTGAAAGATGCTCTGAAATGTATGAGCGATTGCTCACGCCTTCAGCTTAGAGGGGAACTATGGTTGTAACTATCGTGTTATGCAGATTACCCCCAATTTTTCTCTAGTGTGAAATCCAGCTTTGTGTACATGTATTTAGGATTATAGTTCTTATGTGCATCACTTTGCACTCATGCACAAAATTTTATCTGCCATTTAGATACCAGTTCCCTAGTCTCACAAGGTCCTCCTGCAATTCCCCCAGTCTGTTCATGTTTTAGTTACTTTGAATAATTCTGTCATCTGTAAACTTTATGCTTGCTCATTGCTCCCTTTTCCAAATCATTAATCTATATGTTCAGCAATACCCATCCAAGTTCAGATTCTGAGATATTCAACTATGTGCCATCCCTTTATATTGGAAAACTGATCATCAGGGCTAGTTGTAGGCTAACCAGAAGCCTGTGCCTACATTGAAATCTGCCCCCCCCCCCCCCCATCTCCTGTGAAAAATACAAATTTCACTCAAGCTACTGCCTGCAGCCTCACTCTTAACGTCCATCTCTGTCCCCCCCCCCCCATCTCTTCTATTCTCCCCTTACTCGTACCTTCTATCCCTGTCCTGCAACACCTGGCATCCTCGTTGTTCCCTTCTGCCTCTGCCCCCACGTCTTCCGTCCTCCCTTCCATCCACTGGGTGAAGAAGACTTGCTGCCAAGTGCAGTTCTTTCCCCTGTGGGCCCCTACAGACAAGAGAGGAATACTAGGGGCCTGGTGCTGATAGTACCTCTCTCTCCCTCCCACATAATGTCTGAACTGCCAGTGACAGGAACAGCATTTAGAAGTGCCAGGCCCCCACTGTTGCTCTCCTGTTGATGGGGATGGCAGCAGCAGCATTTTGGCCATGGGGAAAGGGTGGCATTCAGCAACAACTCTTCTTCACCCCACAGACAGAGGGGCAATAGAGAATGGTAGAAACTCTTCTTTGGCCCATGTGCCCTATTGGAAGAAGAACTGTGGTGGTTCTTTAGTCCAGTGGCTGTATCGGTAGGGTGTGCTAGTGCCCCCTAGTTCTTGGTACCCTGTTAAACCTTAGAGGTGACACTCCAAAAGCCATCTCTGCTGATCATTTAGTCCTCCTCTTCAACCAATTACCAAGCTATATTGGGACATTGTGCATGGAAAAAATATTCAAAACCATTATTAAAAATAAAAAAAGATGAAAAACCCTAATAGAGATTCTCTGTAGATCTTGGGGAAAAATTTGACTTGTATTGTGTTCCTCTTCTGTAGTTGCTCAATACTTTGAGCATACCCATTTTATCTGAAAATGTTGTTTTGGAAGTTGAAAGAATTTTTTTTTCTGCTTCTACCTCCCTGTTTTTTAACCTTGGAAGTTTGCATTTAAGATGAGTTGCCTGTTTATGGATTGTCCCATTAAGATGGAATGCAACATTGTCCTAGGGCAGTGGTTCTCAGCCCACTCCTCTGAAGACACCCAACCAATATGAATTTTCAGGATTACCTCAGTGAATATGCATAAGAGAGATGCATACTACCTCATTGTATGCACATCTATCTCTTGCATATTCATTGTGGATATCCTGAAAAACAGACCAGTGAGTCTGAAGTCTGTACCAGGCAAAATGGGATAAACTATATAAGAACAAAATTTCTGAACATGTAGATAGATATAGTTTAATGGAACAAAGCCAACATGGAAGTCTTGCTTCACAAATTTGCTACATTTTTTGAGGGTGTAAATAAAGTGGATAAAGATGAGCCAATTGATAAAGGTGTATCTGCATTTCCAGAAAGCATTTGACAGACTCTCATGAAAAACTTCTTAGGAAATTAAAAATTCATGGGATAGGGATTGCCAACAAAGATAAAAAAAAACAAAAAACAGAGAGTAGGGCTACATGGTAAATTTTCCTAATGGAGAAAGGTGAATAGTGGAGTGCACCACAGATCTGTTGTGGGACCACTGCTTTTTAATGTATTTATAAACAATCTGGAAATAAAAACAAGTGAGGTGATCAAATTTGCCAAAGACACAAAATTATTCATAGTTATTCAATCATAAGAGGATTGTAAGAAATTGCAAGAAGACCTTGACAAATTGGGAGACTGAGCATGCAAATGGAAAATGAAATTTAATGTGGACTGCGTTGTTCAGTTCATGAGATTGCAGTTTGAATCAAACATGTCAGTAAGTTAAGCTGAAGAGATGAAATAGTTCAAAACTTCAGGCGATAAATATGTGAAGGTGAAATAGTACTTCAAACGCCATAACAGCGAAAGTGAAATCATTTTGTTGTAAGCCACTGTGGCGGTGGTTGCTTTAGATCAATATATTACCGCATGACCTAAAACCGCTTTCATTGAGAAGCCTCCTTCGCCAATGGCATCATCCATATCTGAAGCGGCATTAGCAGTGAAGGCCAAGACTGGGTGGGGTCAGAACCCTGCAAGCGGCAACAGTCTGGATGTGGTGGTGGAGGCCATTATCAAAGACCCCTGTTTGGTAGGGCCAGTGGAGATCCCAGTATTCTCTCCTGGGCTGAGCAGATGGAAGTCCAGGAGCAACGTAAGCTGAAAGCGGCCAAGATACTGTCTGTGATTGGGTGTGGTCGCAGGTAATGAAATCTATGGAGTCTGAACCCATGCAGCAGTCAACTGCAACACAGGTTTATCCTTAGTACCTTAAGCCAGCACTATCACCCCGGCTGGCTAGGGGCCATGCCAAAGCAATGGATATATCCATTATGATGCCTAGATCTTTTTCCTGGGTGGTAGCTCATAATATGGAACCTAACATTGTGCAGCAAGGGTTATTTTTCCCTATATGCAACACCTTGTACTTGTCCACATTAAATTTCATTTGCCATTTGGCAGTCTTGCAAGGTCCTACTGTAATGTATCACAATCCGCTTGTGATTTAACTACTTTGAATAATTTTGTATCATCCGCAAATTTGATAACCTCACTCATTGTATTCCTTTCCATATCATTTATATATATATATTGAAAAGCACCGCTCCAAGTACAGATCCCTGAGGCACTCCACTGTTTACGCTTTTCCACTGAGAAAATTGACCATTTAATCCTTCTCTGTTTCCTGTCTTTTAACCAGTTTGTAATCCATGAAAGGACATCACCTCCTATCCCATGACTTTTTAGTTTTCTTAAAAGCCTCTCATGAGGGACTTTGTCAAACGCCTTCTGAAAATCCAAATACACATCATCTACCAGTTCACCTTTATCCACATGTTTATTAACACCTTCAAAAAAATGAAGCAGATTTGTTAGGCAAGACTTCCCTTGGGTAAATCCATGTTGATTGTGTTCCATTAAACCATGTCTTTCTATATGCTCTACGATTTTGATCTTGAGAATAGTTTCCATTATTTTTCCCGGCACTGAAGTCAGGCTCACTGGTCTATAGTTACCCGGATCACCCCTGGAGCCTAGTGAGGGTTCCTTGTTGGGAAATATTGAAAGAAATGAAAATACTGAAAGATATACTGAAAGGAATCTTGACAATAAATGGGGAAGACTCCAAAAAAGATCTTATCAGTGAAGAAATACATGTAATAATATTGAAGTCTCTGTAGAAAAAAACCCCAATAAAACGCAAAAACTCCATTTATTGGAAGGTTGTGAACCTCATATTGAATCTTTTATTTTGAAGTTTCTGTAAAATGTTATCGCCAAAATATACATAGCAAGATTGTGAATCTCAGTATAGAAGCTTTTGCTTTATGCATTGATGAACGTGATGAATGGATGTGAAGAATGTAGCTTAGTGTAATATGTAACTTTGTGTGATTGAAGGAGGTTTTTTAAATGTATATTGCTTTTCGATATGTTGTAAGAGGATTTCTGTATTAGCTTCATTCATGTACCTTTTTTTTCTTTGTGAATTGTATAGAATATACATTTTTTAAATAAATATTTGACAAATATATCTCCTATAGTTGTTTATGATTATATATTAAATTATTATTTTGATGTGTGAACATTTGGGGAATTACTTTCACTAGGAGTTATGTCACATGTGCACAGTGATGCACTTAGGGAAAAATAACCCAAATTATAGCTACAAAATGCTAGGTTCTACATTAGGAGTCACCACTCAGGAAAAGGATCGAGGTGTCATCATTGAAAATACATTGAAATGTTCTACTTAGTGTGCAGCAGCAGCTGGCAAGAAAGCAAATAGAATACTATAGATTATTAGGAAAGGAATGGAGAATAAGAGAATATCATGATACAAGAAGAACTCATTACGTTTGACTACCTCGACTGTAATACCACAACAATGGCCTGGATTAACATGACCAATAATCTAGCGGATAAAATAAACCCCAGAAAAACCATATGTACAAAGGCATCAAAACAAAACAAAAAAAAACCCTGGTACAACGAACACACAAAAGAAATCAAACGAAAGCTTAGAAAAAATGAAAAGGAATGGAAAAACGATAAATCAGCTGAACACCTGACTCAAAAACACCTAGCCTACTATAAAAAAAAATAATTCTCAAAGCTAAAAAAAATGACTTCAGTACCAAGATAGAAAAATTCATGAATAACCCCAGAACATTATTCAAAATAGTCAACAATCTCACCAAAGAAACAACTAACTCTCCTGACAATTTACTTGAGATTAGATGCAATGAAATTGCAGAATTTTTCAATGACAAAATTGAAAACCTAAGAACCAAAATACCAAAGACGCCCAAACAAGAGATTAAAATGTGTACAAGAGATGTAATGCAATGGTCCAAGTTTACTGAAACATCAAGCCTTGAAGTAGGAAACATGCTAAAACAACTAAATCCTGCTCCATATAAAATAGATGCACTACCAATCTTGGAGCTAAAAAAGTTTCCTGACATCACTGCTATAGCTCTAGCAAAAATTATAAACCTTTCCCTAGAGGAAGGATCTATGCCAGATATACTAAAAAGAGCAATAATCAAACCGATATTAAAGATTAAAAAAACATTGGACCCCCTGACACTAACTAATTACAGACCAGTTTCCAACCTACCATTAATTGCAAAATTAATAAAAAAGACAGTTCAAAAACAACTATCAGAGCATTTCAAAAATAACATCCTGGATCCATCACAACATGGATTCCGGAAACATTACAGCACCAAAACACTTGCACTGACAGACAATATACTAAGAGGATTTGACAGCGGGAAAACATTACATTCTTGTATTACTTGATCTATCTTCAGCATTCGACACAGTAAATCATGAAATGCTAATCAAAAGACTAGAAGAAATAGGACTACACAATAACACAATTACATGGTTTAGATCATATCTTAATAACCGAATGTTTCAAGTACAAATCAATAACACCGTATCCAAAAAAATAACACTAAAACAGTGCGGATCCTTGTGGTACTCCTATCAGCAATACTCTTTAACATTTATCTACTACCACTATGCCATCTCCTAGCAGGTCTAGGAATCATACACTAAGTTTACGCCGATGACATTCAATTAATCCTACGAATTGAAGACACCATTGAAAAAACACTAAGCTTAACCAATATGTATCTTGACATAATCAAACAGCTTTTAAACCAAATGGAATTGGTAATTAACATTGACAAAACCGAATTCTTACACTTAGAATATAAACATAATACAAACTCCAATAATGCTCAAAAACAATCAAAAAATCATTTTAGCCGAGAAGGTGCACAACCTAGGTGTCATAATAGACACTGAGCTGAACCTCAAACAGCACATATCACTAAAAGTTAAAGGGTATGCTAAACTAATGGTACTAAGGAAATTAAAGCCATTACTGACATTATCAAACTTTCGTACAGTGCTCCAAGCACTAATATTTGTGAGCATGGATTACTGTAACGCACTATTATTAGGATTACCTTATACATCAATAAGACCACTGCAAATTTTTACAAAAGTCAGCGGCTAGAATTCTCACAGGCAAAAGAAAAAGAGATCACATTACTAGCAGAACTACATTGGCTACCTATCGAACATAGAGTTCAATTCAAAGCACTTTGCACAATACATAAACTGATCCACAATGAAAAAGCAGAATGGCTGAATACAGCACTTCAAGTACATGTACCACATAGAAATTTAAGATCAGCAAACAAAGCGCTCTTAACCATTCCATCAGTAAAAACAGCTAGACTAACCCAGGTCAGAGAGCGAGCATTATCACTGGCTGGTCCCATATTATGGAACACTATGCCCCTAGAACTAAATGTACAAATTTCAAAATGTTTAAAACAAATCTCAAAACCTGGCTTTTCAAACAGGCTTTTTACAAAGAGAACGGTAAAAGTATATAAGGATAAGATAGCACAGAGCACCCTGAAAATAATCTCCAAGTCACTACCTGGAAATTATCTTTATCCCAACGAATAAGTAAATAACAATTAAATACTGAGAACGAACCGCATGTAATCTCCCAAGAGACATGTATAAAAGGACAATTTAAGTCAGAAATCAAATAGTATATAATGAATTAATTGTTACCGGTTATTAATGGCACCTTTGTAAAGTTTAAGCTATTTATTACTATATGTGCCTTTTTGTAAACCGTTATGATGGTAAATAACTTAATGACGGCATAGAAAAACTTTTAAATAAATAAATAAACATAATGCTTCTGTATCGCTCCATGGTGTGACTACTTCTTGGGTATTGTGTCCAGTTCTGGTCAGCACATCTCAAAAAAGTTATAGCAGAATTAGAAAACATGCAAAGAAGGGTGACCAAAATGATAAAGGGAATGGAACAAGTCCCCTAAGAAAAAAGACTAAAGAGGTTAGGATTCTTCAGCTTGGAGAATGGCTGCAGGGAGATATGATAGAGGTCTATAAATTGTTTAATCAGGGGACACACAATGAAGTTACTAGATAATACATTAAAAACTAATAAGAATTTTTTTTTTTACTCAATGCATAGTTCAGCTTTGGAATTCATTGCCAGAGGATGTGATGAAAGATTTTAGCATAACTGCTTAAAAGAAGGTTTAGACAAGTTGCTGGAGAAAAAGTCCTCTTGCACCAAGGATGTGTCTCCCAGGGCTTCTGCCAAGGAGGGAAGGGTTAGGTCAGCTGTCATAGTTGGTGATTCAATTATTAGGAATGTAGACAGCTGGGTGGCTGGTGAGCGTGAGGACCACCTTTTAACATGCCTACCTGGTGCGAAGGTGGCGGACCTCATGCATCACCTAGATATGATTTTAGATAGTGCTGGAGAGGAGTTGGCTGTCGTGGTACATGTATTCACCAATGACATCGGAAAATGTGGGAGGGAGGTTCTGGAAGCCAAATTTAGGCTCTTAGGTAGAAAGCTGAAATCCAGAACCTCCAGCGTAGCTTTCTCTGAAATGCTCCCTGTTCCATGTGCAGGTCCCCAGAGGCAGGCAGAGCTCCGAAGTCTCAATGCATGGATGAGACGATTATCTTCAAAGGATACTAATGAAGGATTACAGTAAGGGCATGTAGCGTGTATAGCAGTGAATGATGACAGACTTAATTGGCATTTCAGAGACATAGCGAAAAGAAGATAACCAATGGGATAGTGCTATACCGGGGTACAAATTATATCGCATCTTGGTGGCAGGGTAGCACTTTATGTCCGGGATGGCAAAGAGTCTAACAGGATAAAGATCCTGCATTAGAATAAATAAACAATTGAATCTTTATGGGTAGAAATCCCTTGTGTGTTGGGTAAGAGAATAGTGATAGGAATATACTACCATCCACCTGGCCAAGATGATGCGATAGACAGTGAATTGCTAAGAGAAATTAGGAAAGCTAACCAATCTGGTAGTGCAGTAATAATGGGAGATTTCAATTACCCCAATACTGGCTGGGTAAGTGGAATAAAGACAGTTTTATGGAGCAATTGGTTCAGGAGACGAGAGAGGAAGCAATTTTAGATCTAATTCTCAGTGGAGCACAGGATTTGGTGAGAGATGTAACGGTGGTGGGGCCGCTTGGCAATAGTGATCATAATATGATCAAATTTGAATTAATGACTGGAAGGAGGACAGTAAGCAAATCCAGGGCTCTTGTGCTAAACTTTCAAAAGGGAAACTTTGATAAAATGAGAAAAATAGGAAAAAAACTGAAAGGTGCAGCTACAAAGGCAAAAAGTGTACAACCGGCGTGGGCATTGTTAAAAAAAAAAAAAAAAAATCCTAGAAGCACAGACCAGATGTGTTCCATGCATTAAGAAAGGTGGAAGGAAAGTAAAATGATTACCAGCATGGTTAAAAGGTGAGGTGAAAGAGGCTATTTTAGCCAAAACATCTTCATTCAAAAATTTGGAAGAAGGATCCATGAGAAGAAACTAGGATAAAGCATAAGCATT
Organism: Rhinatrema bivittatum; assembly: GCF_901001135.1. Taxonomy (NCBI): domain Eukaryota; kingdom Metazoa; phylum Chordata; class Amphibia; order Gymnophiona; family Rhinatrematidae; genus Rhinatrema; species Rhinatrema bivittatum. Next base: position 189,970,047 of record NC_042615.1, on the reverse strand, counting down.
GGCAAGTTAAATGTAAGACATTTATAAGACAGACTAAGAGAAAATTTGAAAAGAAGTTGGCCATAGAAGCAAAAACTCACAATAAAAACTTTTTAAAATATGTCTGAAGCAGAAAGCCTGCAAGGGAGTTGGTTGGACCATTGCATGATTAAGGGGTTAAAGTAGCACTTACAGAAGATAAGGCCATCGCGGAAAGATTAAATGATTTCTTTGCTTCATTGTTTACTGAAGAGGATATTGGAGAGAGACCCATTCCAGAGAAGATTTTCATGGGTGATTCAGATCAACTGAACTAATTCATGGTGAACTTGGAAGATGTGGTAGGCCTGATTGACAAATTGAAGAGTAGTAAATCATCTGGACTGGATGGTATACACCCCAGGGTTCTGAAAGAACTAAAAAATGAAACTATCATTAAAATCATCCAATGTACCTGAAGACTGGAAGATGGCCAGTGTAAGCCCTATGTTAAAACTAAAAAGTCATGGGATAGGAGGTGATGTCCTTTTGTGGATTACAAATTGGTTAAAAGACAGGAAACAGAGTAGAATTAAGTGGTCAGTTCTCAGTGGAAAAAGGTACAGTGGAGTGCCTCAGGGATCTGACCAGTGCATTTTAATATATTTATAAATGATCCGGAATGGGGTACAATGAGTGAGCTGATCAAATTTGCGGATGACACAAAATTATGCAGAGTAGTTAAGTCTCACATGGATTGTGATGCAGGAGGACCTTGTGAGACTGGAAGATTGGGCTTCCAAATGGCAGATGAAATTTAACATGGACAAATACAAAGTGATGCATATAGAGAAAAATAGCCCTTGCTGTAATTACACAATGATAGGTTCTATCTTAGGAGTTACCAGCCAGGAAAGAGATCTAGGCATCATAGTGGATAATACATTGAAATCTTCGGCCCAGTGTGCTGTGATGATAAAAAAAAAAAAAAAAAGGAAACAGAATGTTAGGAATTATTAGGAAGGGAATGGGAAATAAAACAGAGGATGTAATAATGCCTCTGTATCGCTCCATGGTGAGACCGCATCTCAAAAAGGATATAGTTGCACTGGAGAAAGTGCAGAGAAGAGCGACCAAAATAAGGGGTATGGAATGGCTGCCCTATGAGGAAAGGCTAAGGAAGTTAGGGCTGTTCATTTTGGAAAAGAGACTGAGGGGGGGGGGGGGGGGATATGATAGAAGTCTACAAAATCATGGAAGGACTTGAACAAGTCAATGTAAATTGGTTATTTACTATCAGATAATAGAACAACCAGGGGGCACTCCATGAAGTTAGCAAGTAGCTCATTTAAAACAAACCAAAGAAAATTATTTTTCACTCAGAGCATAGTTAAGCTCTGGAATTCATTGCCAGAGAATGTGGTTACAGCAGTTAGTGTATCTGGGTTTAAAAAAAGATTTGGATAAGTTCCTAGAGGATAAATCCATAAACTGCTATTATGGTAATAGTAGCTTGTGATCTATATAATGTTTGGGTACTTGCCAGGTACTTGTGACTTGGATTGGCCACTGTTGGAAACAGGATACTGGGCTTAATGGACCCTTGGTCTCACTCAGTATGGCATATCTTATGTTATGTTATGTTAAGTCCATTAACCATTATTAAGGTAGAGTTGCAGAAAACCACTGCTTATTTTTGGGATAAGCAGCTTGAATATATCTACCCCTTGGAATCCTGCCAGGTACTAGTGACTTGGGTTGGCCACTATTGGAAACAGGTTACTGGGCTTGATGGACCTTTGGTCTGACCCATTATTTATTTATTTATTTATTTATTTATTTATTTCAAATTTTTATATACCGGCATTCGAGACAGCAGTCACATCATGCTGGTTCACATAAAACAGGGGTGCAAAGTAAACATAACTATAACAATGGTGCTGAAAAGGCAGTTACATATAACAGGGTGATAAGAACTTGGCTGAGAAGGAAGAGAAAGGACAGGATTAATTCACACAGGTAAACGATAGAAGATATGGATTAATCAAGATATGGTTAATCAAGGTGTAGTTGGAGATTAGTTGACCATGTTGGTGTCCGGGAAAGCTTGTATGAATATCCAGGTCTTTAGTCTTTTTTTGAAGGTTGAGATGCATGGTTCTGTTCTGAGATTTGAGGGGATGGAGTTCCATAACGGTGGAATGGCTGTAGAGAAAGCCCGATCTCTTAGTGTGCAGTGTCTGGTAGATTTGGACGGTGGTACCTGTAGCGATATGTTCTTGCTGACTAGCAAGAACATATCGCTACAGGTACCACCATGTTTTGAGGAATGACTTCAGAACCCCTGTTCTAGAGAGATCAAGAATGGAATGTCATATAAATGAACAGTGGGCACATAGCAAGTTGTGAACTAGTTCATTTTTCACAGGTGATGTCATTATTATGTATCATGAGATTGACTTAGTAAATCAAGCAGAGAAAAAAAAATTATATATATATATATGTAAGGAAAAAAGATTGATTTGGCTGTCTTGATACATATACAATGGTTTCTTAACCTACCTTGCTAAAAGTTCTTTCTGCCGTTTCACTGGCTGATCAATCATACTATTGTTATAGTCTATGCCTGTCCAGATCTCCTCTTCACTACTAAATAGTAAATTGCTTATCTTATTGCTATTGACAGTAATGTTTCAGAAGACACTGGATGTTGTACAGGTTGGATTTAGAATTTTTCTACAGTAGCAGTAAAAAGTCACTGATAATGTAATTGCAAAACAAATACTCTAATAGCCATGAACAGAAGAGACAATGAATTAGTGCCCCCCCCCCTTTTTTGTACATCCAACAGTTGCTTTCTTGAATTGACAAGCAAAATCTTTTAATTGGAAGTCTATAGTGATGAGTAAGAGGCATTTTATCCAAATGTGGCCATTAAGTAAAGTGCTTTCAATAGGCACCATCAAGTACAGTTACACTAATCACATCATAGTAATATATTAAAAGATGGCAGATAAAGACCAAAATGATCAATCTAGTCTGTCCAGTGAGAATTTTTTTAGGGTACCAACTGCTGATCCATGCAGGTTTACCCCCCAAGCAGAAATATAATCTTTAGGTGTAACAGAAGTTGCGACCATGCTGCTGTTGTCCTTGATCTGGATCTGTATAGTTTGCTTCTTTGAAAAAATTCCTTAACATTTTTTAGTAAATCTTGCTCAAAGCCCCTAAATTACCAATCCAAACCCTAGGAAAATACAATGAAATTGCTGTGCTAAAATCCCAGTATGTGTATTAATAAGTATCAATTGGTCAAACAAAAAGATTTTTTCTCTGTTTGTAGGACCACCACCAGACACAAGCTGAATGTGATTGGTCTGATTTTCTGATGATTTTAAAATTTTGAATCCATTTAAAAATAATCAGAGTCAAAACATTCAACCCTTTGCCTTATGTCGTCATAGTCCAAACGAAGATGTAGTCAGTCAGTAGAAGTATATCATTATATAATAAAGTACTTAGGCCTAGATTCATCATTTTGCAATAAATATCTAAAAAATAATGCCCGCAATAAAAAAAAAAAAAAGGGGGCATGATTAGGGTAATTTTTTTGGTACAACTTTCCATAGTTATTTTACCGCAACATGATTTAAATTTATTGCACCCACGATATTTTCACATCACGGGCTGAGAAGTGCCCAGGCAGGCTTTATCACATTTTGAGCTGCTGCTGGCTAGAGAAAGAGGCTCACAAAAAGTTAGCTATTTCTACCACTGTAAGAGAGGGCACTAGTAACTCGGGATGAGTTTGAGTTTGCACAGTCATACGTATGAACAGCAGAGTTACCATCAGTGAAGATTCAATGTGATTTGGAGGGATGAAAGGTGAGAGAGTAGATTTTGACCCATGTTCTCTCTACCTAGCTTGATTGCAGCTAGGTAGAGAGGGCATCAAGCAAGGTAGAGAAAACATGGTACAAATGTACTCATCTTTCACCTTTCATCACTCCAAATCACAATAAATCTTCACTGATGGTAACTCTGCTGTTCATACGTATGACTGTGCAAGTAAAATTACCCCCTAAACCCCAACTCACCCCACAAACCTCACCCCGAGTTCATAATGACCCCTCTTACAGTGATATAAAGAGTTCAAAAATCAGTGGGGCTCCACAGAAGCAGTCTCTCTCTCTCTCTCCTTCTCCTCCCTTTTTCCTCTCCCCTCTCCCAAAACATGATTTGTGATAAATCCCGTTTCGGCCATAATGTACAGCTATAGCAGGCATAACGCTCAGAAAAAAGATTTAGTTAATTTCTGGTGTTAAATCCCGAGATAGCGTGCGTTATATTATCGCACGCAACATTAAACAGTCCTAACTTCCATCTATTTTGCCCAAACTCCTCCCACTTGAATACATGTTTCAAATTTGCATGTGCATTTCATGATGCAATGTTTATCGCATGCATTGTGGCATTATCGCAGGCGGTAGAGCCCTAATGCCCACAATAACACCCTAATGCAATTTGATGAATGACCTCTTTAGTTTGTATTTTAAATGGTTTGCTATTGAGTTCCCCGACCCGAAGCCATGTTATCTTTAAGACTGCTTCAGGGGGATCTTCCTTCTTAAAAGCTCACTTGTGGATAGTCCATCAGCCTTTCATATTTAAGTCTCTAGAGAAAAAAGTTTAAAAAAGCAGAAAATCGGACCAATCATATTCAGCCTGTGTATGGTGAATAGGTTGATAGTGGCAGTCCTACAAACAAACATATAGAAGACTTCTTTGAGTAATTGACACTTACTTAATATACATATCAGGATTTTTGCACAACATTAACATTTTTTAGTAACCAGGGTTGTACCTGTGACATTGCTTCTCATATTTTAATTTTTACTTGTCTATTTCAATTTGCTTTTTAATTTGTTTTTATTTTACTTATGTTTTATATATCTATTATGAATGTTCTTAATGTAAGCTGCTTTGAAATTTGGACCCAGCAGCATATACATTTTTAAAATAAATTAAAGGAATAAGGATCCTAACTTGCATAGTAACATCCATAACAAGATATTTGGAATGGCTTTGTTACCTTCATTGTGCCTCAATTAAGCAGTAAACATTTTGAATGAAACACCTTAAAGCCAGTTTTTTTTCAATAAAACCTCACCATTAAACAGCTGTTCCATTGTGAAAATTATTTTCTCTTTGATTGGTTTGGGAACATTTTCTAAGTTCATGGTATGGCTAGATTTAAACAAGAAGTCTATCTTGAAAATTACTGGAAAAAATGTTTTGTTTTTGGTTTTTTTTCAAAAGTCAATATCTTACTACATATTTTGAAAGTCCTATAATTCCACAGTTCCATTTTACCACTTCAGCATAACTGATGTTTTGGTCGTATGTAGTAAAAACATTCTGCATTTGATTGAGCAGCAATTTTCCGTGGTTTTAGAGTTTCATATCTCAACCCTTAAAAAGAAAAAAATTAAAAAGTTCAAAGGGAAAACATAAATCAGTTAGTCAAGGCAGTATCAATGTTTTTTACATTCATGAAGCTGATGAACTATGACAAAAAAAAAATATATATATATACACACACACACAGCTGGGGATTATAATTGGGAATCAGCTCAGGTTCTTAAATACTTGAAAATTATAAAATACTTGCTGTCACATCTGAAAAAGGGATCTATGTGTTCTTAAAGGCAGTAACATAGGAAATAGCAGCTAAAGCCCAAAATGGCATAACCAGTATTGCTTTGTCCACTTTGGGTAGATGCACATTCAAATGTATTTATTTATTTAGGCATTTTGAATACCATCGTTCCAGAACAAGATCATAACAGTTTACAAAATCATCATTCATAATCTTGTTTATCACATTCCGAGCCAGCATTCATAATCTAGATCAAAACCAAATCAGATATGTTATTATTCATGTTTGTATGTATTCTTGGTCAACATATTAGATTTGTAAACTTCATATTTGTACTTTTTCAAAGTCGCCATTATAGCAAATGCAAATTCTAATTCAACTACATTTACACTTTACATCTATCATACATTTTGCTCACTTTACTGCCATTGACATTGAAGTTTTCATTTTAGTGTTTATTTTACATTAAATCATAAGATTTTCTGAAGAGCCATGTTTTCAGTTCACGTTTGAATTCTTTTTTTCCGTTACTTGGTATAATGACTCTGGGAAGGAGTTCCACAACGTGGGTCCTGCTATGGAAAACATTTGGTCCCTTATTTGCGTTAGATGTGTGTTCCGAATAGAAGGCACTGTTAGAAGTCCTTTGTTTTGTGATTTTAGGGTTCTCTGTGGTGTGTAGTGTTGAAGTGTCACTCCTAATAAGCATGGGTCAGTATTGTTGATATTGAAAATGAGGATTAATACCTTATAATGAACTCTGGATTGGACAAGGAGCCAGTGCAATGCCATCAGTGAGGGGGTGATGTGGTCCGATTTCTTTGTTCCTAGTAATAGTCTAGCAGAGGCATTTTAGAGTAACTCTAGCGGTTTTAGTAAGCTTGAAGGTAGGCCTAGTATTAGGGAGTTGTAGTAATCTAGGTTTGAGAATATTAGTGCTTATAAGGCAGTGCAGAAATCCTGTGTCATTAGTAGAGGTTTCAGCCGGTGTAATATTCTCAGTTTGGAGTATCCTGTTTTTATTAATTTGCTTATATGCTTTTTCATGGTGGTGATCTCATCCATTTGTACTTCTAGATGTACTCCTATATGGAATCAGATATCCACTCCCCCTTCCCCCATGTCTCTCACCCAACCCCTCATTGTATCCCTGCCTTTTAGGGTTGTAACTGCTGCTCCATGCAGGTTACCCCATTGCTTTCTCACAAGTCCGCTGGAATCATTTCATCATTGTTCAGTGTTTATACCACTGCTCCATTCAGATTACCACCCCATGCCAGCTTGGAAACATAATGCAGTCATATCACTGCTCTTCCCTGCAGACTCATGTACCAAAGCATCGTTTTATGTGGATTTTATAAAAGTTATTGTGAGTTGCGAAGATTTACATGTTTCTTCTCACCCAGTACGATGACTAGTACAACTCTGCATTACAGAACTCTCAGACCCGGCCTCTTCCAGTGGAAGAAATAGAAAAAAAGATTACATTTCTTTATTTTCCAGGGATTATCTTAAACGAATCGATCTGTGTAAAATTCTTTTGGAAGGTGATTTCATCCCTTATACTTCACAAATTTAACTCTTTGCTCTTAGTAACACAATAAAGAGCAGAAGCATTTGGGTGTATTTCAAGCACCAGCAGCCGAAGAGGAGAAGTTTTGCCTTTTTAGTTGCTAAGACCAGATTTGCTTGAGTGCTTTCTCTTTATGTATAGTTCAAATGATTTAGAAGGACCAGTGTCAGCAATGATTTATCCATTGACAGCTAAGGATAATAAGATATGAGCAAACATACCGCTCACCCTTTTACAGATTAACCTGCAGCCTGCATTAGGCAAATTTGATGGCATTAAAAGATTTTGCCAATTTGTCTAGAAACAGTTTCCCTTTTCTGTTGCGTTAAGGGTAACATTTCATGCCACTCTACTAATTTATATGGCTTTGATAAATTGGCCAAGAGGTTAGAGAATTGTACTGTTGGTATATATTATCACTTTAAAATAAAAGGGCTATTAACTAAATTGTTAAAGGAAATTAATCTATTGAAACCGAAAGAGCTGGCGAGACCTCCAGAGAGAGAACACTGCTGTATCATTGTACTGATATTTAACCCAAGGTTTAGGAAAGCAAGTAGAGGACTTCTCTGCTCTTTCAAATAGAAACAACATCCAGTGCCATCCGATGTATGGTATCTACCATAGAGGCACCTGGAGAGGTAAATTTTGTCTCAGAGATCATTGATATATAACTTTTTTTATTCAGTCATTTTCATGATGTGGAATATGCAAGTGATGAGTTGAGTATCTAGAGCAGACTTTGAGGAGTTATTTAGGTGCACTGTCGAGAGGAAATAGACTAACGAGAAGGAAATGAAAGGTAGTTAGGGAAGTAGGTTCAAACTGTTCTTCCCTCTCACTTCACCATACCAGCATTTAAAAATTGCATTTATCTGCATAGATAAGTTTGTATCTTGTTCATGTTCAGAGTGTGAAATTGGTTTGCCTACTGTATTTGACTGCTTTATAATGCCCCAAAACCAATTAAGCTCAAGGCTTGGAGTTCTGTAGAAAAGGGCTTGTTGGCTGCTTGAAAATGGGGAATCTGTTCTTGGAGGGTGGTTAGTGCCAATGGAACGAAATGCGTATTTCTTGTCCCTGCGAGATTCAACTTGACATACTTCTCTCAGTACTGTATTTGCTGCATTAATGTTTTGAAGTTGGCTAAAAAAAAAAGAGGGCCTTCAGATGAATGAGCGTAAATTTTTTATAACTTAATACTTAAAGATTAATAATGCATGGAGTGGCATTGAAGGAAGACGGGCTGTTTCTTCGTAGCAATGCAACCGCGTGCAACTGCTACAAGAGCATAACTGCACAAAATAGTCCTGGAGGCAGCTATGAGTGTACAAAAGTGGTAGCCTTATTCAGAGCAGAATCTTAGTGGAAACAACGTACATAACTAAATGTGTGACTGTGCAGAACATTTTTGCCTTTTTCATTTGCTGTGATGCTAGAAGGAACCTGCCTTGGTTTAAGCTAAAATGTAGTCTCTCTATTTTTTTTGCTCCTTGCCAAGGATAGTGACATTAACATGCAGCTGGGCTTCTCTGATAAATGGATTCTGTTAGGTCACCGAGGGGATACATGTGACATTAAGTGATTTACAGTCCTTTACCTTAATGAAATTGTTTCAGCGAGATGACGCTGAGAGCTTTTAATGGATAGCTTTTCTTGATGTAATGAAATTGCATTCCTTTGGCATTTAATATAAGGTGCAGTTATTATTTACTGGAGCTCTCCCAGAGCTGCTGTTTGGTGCAGGCAGTTCAGAACATAAAGAGATTTCAGTGGCAGCGTCAAGGCCAGAACGGCGTGTGACATTTTCTGGAGCAGATGAGTACATCTGCGAGAGCAGTTCAGTCAGTGCGGCCTAGCTACAGCGACCTGTAAAGAGGCTTCCTCACAAGCCACCACTGCTACTGTTCCCTCCTTGATGCTGATCCTCCTAATCTGTTTAACAGGCAACTGGATTACAACCAGATCAGCTGCATTGAAGATGGGGCATTCAGAGCTCTGTGTGACCTGGAGGTGCTGTAAGTACCGCTTGTATCTATTCCTCTATAAAGTGGAGCCTGGTGTCTCGAGAGAGCGCCAATGATATTAGGAGTGAATGCTTATCTGTTTGCTGCAGTCCTGCTGTCTTGGATGGTGTGCTGAAGAGAGGCGTTTTTGAAAATGCACCGAGATGTGCTGCAAAAAGATCTTTTTTTTTTTTTTTTTTTTTTTTTTAGAGAATTTGCATTTTTCCGTTCCATCTATAGCAGCAGTTTCAGATCATACATGTCAGGAAGAATGCATCGAGCTCTGTTTGTCTACTGTCTGTGTCTCATTATAAAAAGAGAGAGGGAGAATAAATATAGAAAGATTGAAAGAAAGAAGGATCCTTAAACAGAAAAAAATATTCTTAGGTATTTTTGTTTACTCAATGAAAATAAAGCATAACTTTAATATAAAACATTACTTGATTTTTATTCCCTATTGAAACTGGGTTTTCCCATCACTTGAATGCTTTTTCCATATCGTACAATTGACCTTTTCTTACAGGGGGGGGCGGACCAAATCCTGAGTTTTCTCTCCCAACAGCTGAGATTTCAGAGTAATCAAACGGTGTCGAATGCTGGGTAAACTGTGAATTTAATGTTCTAAAACCATGCACTGTAGCTAGTCTACTTTAATTGTCTTTAACGTTTCTGGCATTTGTTCCATTGCATTGATCAAGAAATATAATCTCTCATTGCTTTCTATATTTCCCCCCCCCCCCCACCCCTTTATGCGGAAGCTGCTGTTCCAAGAGGTTAAAGGTAGCAAAATAACCTACAGTGACCTTTGATTTCGAAATAGAAACCGTGGTGAGAATTGGGGGGGGGAGGGGAGTTAAAAGAGAAGAATGTGTAAGGAATTGGGGCAGCACAGCGCACACTTCTGAAATATTTATTCTGTTCACCTAAGCCCCACTTTCTTTGGTCACTGTTCTGTCTGGAAAAGGAGGTGCATGGACTCGGTTCTCCACCAGTTAATTGCTCAATGATTGCAAGAGTGATTTCAGTCCTTCCTGGCAGAGGCTAAAGGCAGGAAAGCCTTATGTGAATGAATGCCACGATTCTGGAGCTGATAAAGTGCTGAAGGACCTTAAGCAGCTGTGGAAATTTGGGGCATTTACACACGGATTAGACAGATCGCAGCTATGGCATGGGACCATATTCCTTAGGACAGCTGGATTTACTTCCAAGTGCTGTTCATGCAACTGAATTGTACCCATGCAAATTCAGTATCTGTTTCCTGAATCCCATCTTTACATAAATATCTTTCACACTCTAGAATGTAGATTAGAGGGGTATAAAAAAATGCCCTGTTGCTTTGTTAGGGAACTTGGTTTTTTGGGTTTGTTGTTTTTTAAATCTATTTCCTGAGGATGATTAAGAATCCTCTGCCAGAGCTGGGGTTTTTTTTCTGTGATTCTTCTTGTTAATTACAGGCTATTGCTGCAGGAGTGTGCTCCCCACACAAGAAGGGATGTAAGCAAAATATTTCCAAAACATGCTATATTTATCCATGCATTTTTAAAACAGTGATCTTATCAGTCTCCTGCAGAGCACAAGTGTTCATATAGAAATTTAGCTACAGATCACATGAAATAGTTTAAAAAATGTATATAACTTCAACCGCCTCGCCATCATATTACATAGTGTCATAGAATTAGAAAATTAGGAGACCGGTGGATGTGTAATGAAAAAAAAATTATAATTTTTCTTAACAAAAAAAGTAAAAAAAAAAAATGTTCATGGCTTCTTCAGAAAAGCTTTCTATATTATGTATGTTCCTAGTGAAGGTAAAAAAATATACTTGTTAAAACTGTATTAAAATATTAGATCTTATGTAAAATGCACTATATTTTGTTACATAATAGGCAGATAAACGTTTCGGTTCAACAACGGAACCATCCTCAGGTTACTGATCGGTCTACTAGGAACTGCAGTGTGGCTTATTTGCTTTTGAGTGCTAGGTTTTTTATTTCAAATGGTAACCATGCCATGTCTGCATTCATAAACAAATTAACCATGTTCTCCGTTCTCAAGAAGGCAGACTTTACCAGTGATCTTTACTTAAAAAATAAATAAATAAAATAAAAATGTATTGTGCTTACAATCTACTTGACTAAAATAGTAATCTCACTGAATTGATACAATACTTAATAGGTATCATTGTGCATACTATAATAGTCTGCTTCCATTACACATGCTAATAATTTATAACACTAACTAGTGAGCCATGATTTTTACAAGGCCACAGATGTTTGTGCTTGGGAAAAGCTTTCTGTGTGTATAATTTTGCAACTGTTAAGATAGGCTTTCCGTTTCATGTTTTATAGCCTATGCTTGCTTCATAAAAATCTTTTCTCATAGGTGTCATCAAAACTGTGATCTATGATCCATCACATCTCCTAAGAATTTCTGGGAATTTATTTTGAGTGTTTTTAATTCTGTCAAAATATATTTGTCATTTTCATGTTGTGTTACAAGTTTTGTGTTTAGGTTTTCATTGGTTATTAAAGAACTGTTTTTTGTACACACTTACTTTCCAGAAGTTGTTCTCTTCAAGACTGTTGTTCTGGAGTCTTGGTCATATTATTCATCATATGCATTATATCTGACAATATAGTTTATATAGAGTATTTCATCCAAATGAACTTTAAGGTACTTTAGAATACTTCTGACATATTTATGGTCTCAGTTTTTTTGGAATTGCTAATCATTGTTTCTCAATGCACAGCTTCTGCGGTGATAGAATGAACAGCAGTATTATTCTAATTATCCTTATCCAATTACATTTATACAGAATGAAATATGGACTGTTCTGAGGACAAGTCAATGGAAATTATACAGATGTGATTTTCTATCCTTTGCACTATCCATAAACTACATCATTTTGTCTTCAGGCTGAAATTTTTGCTAATATTGTGTGATATTGTTGTTTGAAGATTTTTTTTTAAACACACTTGTTAATGTTTTAGCTGTTTGTTGGATTTATGTAAAATGTACTAATCTATCTATCTATGAAACAGATGCCAAGTCTGAGGTTCCATCTTCTCCATGGATTTTAGAGGCCATGTAACTTCTCCCTAGAAACTGCTGTTAACTAGGCGGCTTGCTTAAATTCCTTTTAATGAATCTTTACCATTGCAGAATGATTGTCCCACCTTCCAATCGACTGCATTCTAATGCTGCTATTTACAGCACCCTTTGTACTTTTGGCCAAGTGAAATTGGCAGTAGAAATTAGCATTTTTAATAATTTAATAGCAGCAGTAATAATACTAACAATACTTTCATTACTGCTGATATTGTCTAAGGAAAAGATCTTCATAGTCCTAAAAGCTTTTGTGTTAATGTTAGCCTTGCAAAAGTATAATTTCTACCCAATTTTTTGGATCAAATTTATGCGGAAATCTGATGTCATTAGGTATGTGTGATTCAGCAAAAAGAACATTCCTATACTGATGAGAGAGGAACCATCCTAGTGTGGTATCAGGTGAAGTCTTGTTTGTGCTCTATAACTTGAGCTTACATAATGTTTTTGATAAGGTCATAATGGTTGCCATCTTCCTTTCCCATATCGAAAATAAACTGATGTATTACACCAAGAAGACAAATACTTAAAAAAAATATAGAAACTCGGTTGCAATTTTTTTTTTGGATAGTAGAAAAGAGAGGATATCAGTGGAAAGTTTGATAGCATTTACTACACTATTTGCACTAATTTTAATGGGGCATTTGCAAGAGGATGCAATTTTCCTAATCATGGGTTGTTAGTGCATCTTGACCATAAAATCAAGGTGGGCAAAACAGGCAAGCTATTTAACACATTCAGTAAAAGCAACATTTATCGGCCTAGCCCTTTTTGCACTCTGCTTTTACTTCTGCTGAAAGGCAGGAGCAAATTTGATGACAAAGTTTTAAAAAATGTTCTCAATTTAAAAATAAAATGGTCAAATATGAGGGTTATCCTACAAAACTGTCCAGTATTTTCCTTCCAATCTCTAATCCATGGAGCTGAGGCCAGAGTAGGCGCTATAAATTGCACCTACATTGGACTCAGGCAGTAGCACTGTGCTTAATTTGCACCCCTCTTGGAAAGAGCTGGGTTCCAAATCTCAGGGATGAAGCATTTTGCATTGCGCCAGCCCTAATTTTGTAGATGGACCCATATAGTTTAGCAAAACTAACTGAAAAAAAAAATCAATTATTGTAAAAGAATTTTATACATATCAAAACTGTAGAAAATCATTCATAGTGTTTTCCTGTAGATGTTTGGATATTAAGTGTGATCGTTTGAGATTAGGTTGGCACTTCCCTTAATCCATACATTGTTCTAGTATAATAGTAAGGGAAAGTCTTGTGCCATTTTCAGACATTCTTGTAGGCAGTTTTCAGTAGAGAGAAACTATTTTGGTAAGCATTTTTCTGGGGTTTTTTACATAACTTTCAGGGCATACTTAGGTATTCACTATACATATGCATGTGAATAGAAAAAGTAACTTTTAAAATTTAAATTTCTATTTTAATAAAATTGAACTATGAATGAATTATGCAAAGTTGAGTCATTTAAAACAAACTCTAAAAGATGTTTCCTTAAGAACTGTACAAATTAAGCTTGTTTGTGCGGTTTATAATTTAATTTGCTCCCCAAAAGACAGTAAAATATAATCATGGAGATTGCATTTTTTGGTGGGTTACCGTTGAGTATCACAATACATCCTGAATTTCCATGAAAAATTGTAATTTTGTTTTGTTTTTAAAGTACTGAGCTGGAATACTACACAACACACATTTCTTGCTCCGCTCATCTGCCAAAGATGAATAAAGGACAGAAACAAATGGGATAAATTTGAAACATGTATCCATACTGTGGCTGAATTATTAGAGACTTTATACTTTCTCTGATGGTATTCTTAAAATGCAGTGGGAATCCAGATCATTGTGTACTGTATGATATTGGAAGGTACAAATCTGAATGATTGAGAACTGCATTTACACTTTAGAATGGGGGTACCTGGGAAAACAGTACAGAGAAGCTGTAGCAAGTCCCTTGTTTTAACTTGTCTGCTAATTACTTTGAAATGCTGTCCAGTAAATGTGCTTAGAATGAAAACAGTTCCTGTTGTGGGTGGGTATACTATAAGCTCACAAATTTATAGAGCAAATCAAAAGGAAATAATTGTACAATTTGATTCCTGATTTAGCACCATTCTTAGAAAGTAATCTGAAAGTTCCTTACAATTACATATGGTACGCACACAAAATAGTGCGAAATACAATTTGTCATTGCATTTTGATAGATCACATCGTGAGATTTTAGGTTCAAGTTCGAAAATGAGGAGTGTCAGTGAGGCAGAAAGATACTGGTAAGACATTCCAGACATAAGGGCAAATTTTAAAAGCCCTACGTGCACCAAAACCTGGAGATACACACACAAGTCGGGCCAGAGTGTGCCAGATGGATTTTAAAAGCCACCCATGTACACACGTATCTCCTGCTATACATATGTCAAATGTTTTGCCAAAGGGGTGGGGCATTGGTGTATTGGGGAAGGCCAAGGGATGTGCATGTAAATACATACCAGGCACGCACTAGTGTCCCCTACAGCATAACTTTACTACTGCTATGGATGGTGTGTAAATAATAAAATAAAAAATTCGAGGCTAGGCAGCAGGGTTTTTAAGGATTGGTGCTAACAGGGAAAGGAAGGCTATTAAACGGGTTTGGAAGTCCCATCCTGTGCCTGGACAAACTGGTGAAAATGGTAATGGCATGGATGCACGCCACTTTTAAAATCCCCCCACTTACGCAGTGGAAGCAGGATTTGTGCGCTCATATGCGTGCACTTAAAATTGTGCACGCTCAGCCCATTTTATAACACATGCACATCCATGGATGTGAGCCGGGAAAAGCATGCACATTTGCACCCGTGTGCCTGTTTAAAAGTTACCATCCTTGGTAGTAGGAACTGATAGCTCTGCCACAAATTTGTGGATTGATTGTGTTAGACCAGACAAACAAGGGGCGGCAGAAGGAAAAACCATGCTGATAAATGGATTTTCTAACCCTTTTCAACTCTGGCCCTATTGAAAATAACCTCATCCTAATTAGATCAGTCATTTTCACTGGGGCCTGTAATGCACGCTGCTCCCAAACTTGGATCCTATTGTGAATTAGGAGTTAGAAAAGCAGAGGGTAAAGGTAGGATGCTGAAGATAAACAAGGTCACAGACGTGGCTGGCAGTAAGCCTGTTCAGGATTTTGAAAACAAAAGCTGACAGTTCAGAGCTGGACATTGAGAAGGCAATTTTCAGAACCCATTTACTGAAGCAAATGCAAGTTTACCTGACTAAATTGGCCTGTCTGAAAATTGCCCTCAAAGCGGCTTGAAAGTACATCTGGGCTTCCATAGCATGCGTGCGTTTTAGCCAAACTCAAAGATGAAGCATTCCGAGAGGTGCCTTTGATCAGGGGAATAAAACCACACATGGGATTTTCAAAGTTGTGCTTGCTATTTTACCACCTTCCCTCTCACCTCCAATCCTCCGAGCACCTGTACAAATAGGTGCAAAGTGCATACTTTCCGCTAGCTAATTTTCACATTTGAAAATTAGCTAGAAAGTGCACTTTAGTTAAAAAAAAACCCTGTACATTTTGCATCTACATAGGCTACTAAATTTCCACCCTGAAAGAAATCAGGTGCCACTGACGTTCTCCAAGAACGGAGCGGATTATAATTCTGCTTTATGGAGTGGGGTGAGGTGGTATGAGCACTACCTACTTGAAAACAAGGGAGTGATCATGGCCAAGAAAGAATTATAGTAATCTGTACAGGAATAATAATGTGAGGAGAGTTCTCTGCAGAATTAATGTCAAAGAGTTGTGTAAATGAAATGCAAATGTACATATATAAGAGAAACATAGACAGAAAATATTTAAGAGCAAACAGCAAACACTCATTCTTCCTATAAAACATTCCCTTTAGAAATAGGGAATGTCAGCATTTGGAATTCTTAAATTGTGTGGTGAAAATTTTAAATGCTCAAGTTGATAAATTATAAAGGATTGTTCATTCCTCTTAAATGAGCCTGTTTTCCAGAAGCAATCATTTTATTTCCTGAAGTCTTCTGTAGTTGTACAGTTGGTATTTGTATTACTTGGAATACGGAAGAAACTGGAATGGATCACATCTGGGTAGTGCTGTTCCTAGCTACACCACAAATCAGATTATTAAAGCAATAGTGGAACACGCAGACCAGATAAGCAAATAAAACTCCAAAACATAATCACATTAAAAGCAGGGCACTTCATTGCAGAACTCTTTATTAACATTCTTAGACAACCCAAGACTTGCCCAAATATCTCACTTTTAGGAAGTTTTATAGTTGCGAGATCCAAAGAGCCAAAAGAAAAATTTTAAATAATTGATTTTTTTTAAAAACATTCTCAGAATATTTAAATGTATGCATTTGGTCTCATTTCCTATATGTTTTCCTATGTAATCCTGATTTATTTCCTTTGTCCATTAGCTTTAAGACTATTCTGGTTGCTGTGTTAATACTTGGCAAGTGTACTGTGAAATTCAAATTTTTCAAATGGTATTTGTTCCATTACATATCCCATCACTGAAAAATTGAGTAAGCTCAAAAAGACTTGAGAGAAAAAAATATCTGATTTTAGAGTATTTCTGATTATATCCAATGCTGTATTTGTAATCTCCTAAAAAAAATTTTTATGTATGTTCGTCCTTTGCTGAGAAACCATTTTGATCATGTTTTCTCAGAAACAAGTCAAATTTTTTTTACAACTGAAAAAACACGGAAAGCAATGATGAGATTCAAAATGTTAATGTCTTTGGTGTACTGACATTTCTTTGTGTTTTATAGCACACTCAACAATAACAACATCACGCGGCTCTCAGTGGCAAGTTTCAATCATATGCCAAAACTTCGAACCTTGTGAGTATTCAGTGTCTGAATTCTTGACACATTTCTTCTTCCTATTTGTAGACAGCGCTCTCATTTTTGAAGAACATTTGCGAGATTGCACGAAAAGCAATCTCTAAAGTACAATTATGCTAAATTCTAAGGTGCAACATTTATTTAATAAATTCATTTTGAATTGGGAAAAACTGTATTTGCGTTATGTTCCTTCCATTCTCTTGTAGGTCAGATTTTACTCAAGGAGGCAGATGAATCTTTAACTGTCAGATATGATAAATTGGAAATCTTTATGCCCTAATTACTGTACTGCAAGCAGACCTAATTAAAGTAAACTGGCTCTCTAGCAGTCTTAGTAACATAAAATTAACTTTCTGGACTGAGCCCTGTGCTTTAATGTCCATTATTGTTATTTGGTTAGGATTGAGCACATCAGCTAAAAGGGGTTGAAATGATATTACGGTGTCATGGATGATTCTGGGAGTCGGGGTTTGATTTATAGTTTTACTTGTCCTTTTCTTTAGTTTGCAAAAACATAAAAGTCAGTCTGAAGCAATTTACCTAATTTAGGGAATACATTTGTCTGATATTTTATTAATGGCAAAGTGCTTTTTGGCTCTTGGAAGGGAGCCATGAGCTTGTGTCCCTGCCAACACAGAGGCGACTAACTTAATTCCTTCACTCACTGCCATTTGCGTCTTTTAATTTCAGACATTGCACTGAGTATGGGTCCCAAGGGGGCCAGAAGGAGCTAATCCCCTTTTCTGTGATTAAACAAAAAGGCAGGAAATCAGAAAAGGGATGCGAAAGGAGTATTTTATATTGAATTATTCTGTCTTGTTCAGCAGAAAATGAATGTGACCTGCTAAAAGGATTTGGTGGGCAGTTTCTATAGAGACTAATAAAGGCAAGAGTTGCTGATATTTCTAATTGGGAGCCAATTCTTTTATTAACCTTTTTTTTTTGGGGGGGGGGGGGTCTGTTGTGAGTATTTTCCACCATAAGGCAATTTACTTTCGACTTTTTTTTTTCTTTTTGCCTTTTCTCCTCTTTGTATATTCCTAAACTGAAGAATTCCATGGCTGTTTTCAGGCCCTTGTATGTTTGCTTAGCTGACAAAGAAAGGAGAGAGGCAGGACTATAAAGACTCAATTTTGTGTTAGCAAACCCAGGTTTATTTTTAAAATTAATTAGACCGGAGCTAAAAGCCTTCTGCCACTGGATTCTGCTATGCACTTGTCAAATGAAAGCAAATTTAATAAGTAAAGGCAAGAGCTCAGATTTTGGATGAAAGATGAAAAAGATTGATTCTTCATTAGAATGTATTAGTAAATCTTTCAGCTCTGATCAACTGTGTCACTTGCACTTCCTGCTAATTTAACCATATTGACTGGTTTCCTCTCTTTGTAGCCGACTTCATTCCAACAACCTTTACTGCGACTGCCACCTCGCTTGGCTGTCAGACTGGTTGCGGCAGCGGCCTCGTGTTGGCCTCTACACTCAGTGCATGGGACCAGCCCACCTGAGAGGACACAATGTAGCTGAGGTTCAAAAGCGCGAATATGTTTGTAGTGGTAAGAGAAAATTTAATTACCCAGGACTTTCTGAATACATGTTTTTAACACTAGCTTAGCTGCGATTAATGGGTATAGATTGAGGGTGGCCAGCTCCAGTCCTTGAGAGCTACAAACAGGCCTGGTTTTCAGGATCTCCATAATGAACATGCATAAAGTAGATTTTGCATACAGTGGAGGCAGTCGATGCAATTCTATCTCATGCATATTGATTGTAGATATCTTGAAAACTTGACATGCTTTTGTGGCTCTTGAGGACTGGAATTGACCACCCCTTGTGTAGATTATATTAAGCTTTTATAAGATCTAGATCATATTAGTGATGTATTTAAATTTCAAGTACTGAGTATATAATTATTTAAAACTATTACATAATCCTGGTATCTGCCAACATTTCTATTCATAAAACATTATGAACTGCCGTATATATTAGTTTACCTACAGATGGGTTCATCATTAGGCCTAATTTCATTAGTAGTAATTTACTGATAAAATACAATTTTATATTCTAGTTATATGACATTTTTCCTTTAAGCTTGCCATCAGGAAGCACATGAGAGCAAGAAAATGATGGGAGAACTTAGCTAATAAGATAAACATATAGCAATATCTACAAAAAAAAATCGCAAGGGTCTCCAGACCTCTCACTCTCCCGAAAAATGCTGTGCAGATGTTCATTGTGAATCAGAATAGCACACATTTGTCACCTAAGATTTCTGTGATAAGATTTATCCCAATACCTATATGCTTTAGACTATTGCTGACACAATGAATCCAAGTGTAAGGAAAACGCATCACTTTTCACTGACCTGCCTTTTCACAGCTCCTATTCACGGCCCCATTGCAACTGTTTTCCTAGTGAAAATAAAACCGCTGGCCCACACCAGAAGCCTCCCTTAGCTAATTTTCTTCACACTGCCCTGCTTAATTCATCTTTCCTAGTAGAAACCTGTAGGGAACCTTTGGGGAATAATGTGCCTTTTTTTGTTGTTCAAACAGTGTTGCAAATGACATCACACCAAATGCAATCTCCTTGTCACTTTTGATATCATGTAATCAAATTGGGCCAGTCAGATTGAAATAATTGTGGTTCTTTTGCTAGTATGGCTGCCTTTAGGGATTCAGGGGATTCACAGTGGAAAAGCTTAATTTCAGTAATGATTTAACTGTAACAATTTTAAGCAATGCCATAGCACTTGTATTACTGATCTGTTTGCATTTTGCCCATAAGTTATGACTTTTTTTTACATCTATTGCGGGTCAGATCTCTGGAGTCCAAAACCTTCTGTTGGTGACTCTGTTTTCCCTTTGGAAATCTCTGCATCAAACATGGGTTCATATATTTTATGACTGGAAGTTATTGTTCCAAGGAATGAAAACCTTGGTTGACAGAAGCTATTATATGCCAGAATCAAAGGAGGTCAGATTTTTACTATAGGAAACAATCCTATAATGTGGGATGTCCTATCTGTCATAAAGTTATTGATCTTATGCTTTTGTACTTCCTAAATGAACATCAGTATCATTTAGGGTCCTGCGTCCCAGCTTCTGCATAGTGTACAATCTTTTGCCACCCAAGGACTTTGAAAAAATATATTTTTTATTATAGCATTTGTACTTCTTTATACTTCATAGAGTATAAAAGTGAAAGAGTATGCTGGAAAAGTACTAAAGTTTTGCAGAAGATAGGTGACTTTTTAACATGACAGTAGCTAAGCTTAAATGCTGTCAGAGTACCAAGATATTCTGCGAAAAAATTCTTTCCATGTTAGGTTATATGGAACCATTAAGCCACCTTTAAAGGTTATGGTAGCTGGGGCGGTGTGATTGGCCATTAAAGGATGAATTTTCATAAACTGTTTGGGGTTTGTGCGCATAAAAGTATAAACGAGATCAGATTTCACGCATATATTTATGCACAGAGCGGGCTCAGGGGGCAGAGTTGGAGTTGAGTTTGGATTTATGTACATGCTTTGGGTTTTATTGAGTACATAAATTCACATGCACAAGTTAAAACGTTGCAAAACGAGTGCAACTTTGTGTGGGTATGTTTTTGTCTAATTTGGCATGATTTTCAAAATGAACTGAGTGTAATTTTGCTTTGAAACTTTGTGTAACTCATGTGTATATCTGCCACAAAAGTCATCCCCAGTGTTAGTTACCCTCTAAGAGCTGGTTCATCAAGGACTTTCCCATAAATACAGAATAGGAAAAGAGCTTTAACAAATCAGGCCCACAATGTAAGTTTTATACTTCCTGCTCCTATATGAAAGTAGAAGCCATAATATTTTAGTTGAAAGAATGAATCAGACGTCTACTTGTAACCCTGACTGGCCACTGCTGCAGACAGGATGCTGGGCTTAATGGACCTTAGTCTGACCCAGCAAGGCAATTCCTTTGCTCTGATTTCAGACAACAAATCTTCTACTAGTTAGATCAAAATAGAGTAAAATCATGATATTAGAAATTAACTAAACATTTTTTTGAATGACACTCTATAGAATGAACAAAATAAATAATAGTTATCTGTTAGATGTCTGATTCATTCTTTCAGTTCTTACTAAGAGATTATGGCTTCTACTTTCATATATTAGTAACCTTGACCACAGCCTGTGATCACAGATTCTACAGCTTAATTGTATGCTGAATGAAAAAGTACTTTTTCTGATTTGTTATAAATCTGTTAGTTTCATGGAGTGTCATAGTGTATTTGAAAGGATAAATAGTCATCTCTCCTTTATCTGTTCCCCACCCCACTCATGGTTTTATAAAGTTCTGACATGTCCCCTCTCAGCCATCTCTTTTTCTAACCTGTGTAACCCCTGATCATAGGGGAGCTGTTCCATCCACTATCTTTTTTTTTTTCTTGCTCCCTTCAACAACTTTTCCGGTTCCACTATCCGTCTTTTGAGATGGAATGACTAAAACTGCACACACTACCCAAGGTGTGATTGTACCATGTATCAATCGAGGCAGTATATTTTCTGTTTTATTCCCCATGCCTTTTCAGATCATTCTTAATATTCTATTTTCTTTTTTGATGCCGCCTCACAGTGAGTTGAGAATTTCAATGTATTGTCCACAAAAATTCAAAGGCCCTTTTTCTGAATGCTGAATTATAATATGGAATCCAGTATTGTGCACCTGTAGTTGGAATTATTTTCTCTCATGTACATCACTTTGCTCTTTTCCACATTCAATTTCATTTTCTATTCAGTTGCCCAGTCTCCTACTCTTGAAATAACCTTTGTGCAGTACCTGGCAATCTGCTACTCTTTTAAAAACTTTGAATAATTTTGTATCATCTGCAAATTTGATCACCACTCATTCCCTCTTCCAAATCATTTGTGAATGTATTAAACAGCACAGGTCCCAGTAAAGATCCCTGTGGTACTGCACTAATAACCTTTCTCCATTTGGCTCTCATGATTTTTCTCTTTCAATTAAAAATCATTGCTTAAAAATGTTAGGAGAAATAGAGAACTTTTATTTAATACTTCGTGAAAGTTTATTTTAGCTTGTTGAATGTTGAGATTCTTAATAGAATCTGAGAACTAGCAATTTTGAAAGAATCAATATTAAAATCTACGAGCAGATTCATTTGTTGTCAATGAAACATTTGAATAGATAATCACTTAATAATCCAATATAGATGCATATAATATAAATAACCTAATATATGAAAATATGTGCATATAGGTCTTCAATATCTTATAAGAAAAGGACCATGATACCACCCTGCGGTATTTGAACTTAAATTTAGTTCTATGTTTATACCAACCCAGGGTCACTTATTATCATCGGTCCCAAGTGTCTAAATGAAAAGTCCATTTTTTTAATAATTTGTAAAGATGCTTATCACATATTTGAAACTTAACTCAATTCAAAGAACCAAAATGTGTACTTTATACAATCTAGCAGGAGTTTCCTGGGCTGGTATAAACATAGAACTAAATTTAAGTTCAAATACCGCAGGGTGGTATGATGGTCCTTCTTATAAATAAGATATTGAAGACCTAAATGCACACGTTTTCATATATTATATTTCATTTAAATAGACTCCATTCTTTCTCTAAAACTGGATTGCCAACTGACTTTATAGTACACTTCATGCCTCTGTGGTTAGTGCACGGCATTGGCACACAAGATAGAAGGGTTGATTTTTGGATAAACTTTCTGCTGCTTGGCCAGTTTGAGCTGGCATAGCTGCTGAAACACTACTTCTAGTCCTTGAGATAGGGTAGTCGACGTCCTGCTCGTGTGCTGATATGTAAGCTGAAAACCACTGAAAATAGCTAATGGTAATTCTATATTCTTTTCTCTCTTGGTGACCAGCGATTGCTGCAACACTTAGCCTGTTGGAAGGGAGAGGCTGTAAGCAACAATAGAGAACATTTCTAAAAACCATTCAGAAACCAGCTCCTTGAAGACAGGCTGGATTTTACTTAAAAAAAAAAAAAAAAAAAAAAAGAGAGAAAAATGTAGTACAAGCAAATAATATAATGAGCAAAGAGCAACACTTTTATTTTCCTTGTATAGAAATGATCTGTTACTACCTGGCTCTTGCAGAATACAGCGATCTCTAGTGCTTCACATTAAAAGTTTATTGTACCCACACCCATTGTACATACTGGTTTGTGAAATATTTTATGTACAGTACAATATGTAATTGATTAAAAAGTTTTCATGCTAAGAGGCTAGCAACACTGAATATTGCATTGCAAGGTAACAGCATTAATGAGAATGTCATTGAAGCTGCCGCAGTGCCATATTGACTGCATTTTCATAAGATATGGGGCATTGCACTGTAAAATGAGAATAGAGGGAAGTGTTAAATTAAATTTTGAAAAAAGCCTTTAAAATGTATTTTATTTTTGTAGATTTGACTGGGAAAGACAGATTAAGAGCAAATCCTTGTTTTCTACTGGGTCCTGGAGAGAAGGAGCAGGTAGCAGAGTCCATGGAACGTGTCAAGAGTAGAACAGCAAAACACTTGCATTGAGTCAATAGCACAAGTTGCTAATTATGACATTTGAAAACGTTAAGAGCAGAATAAGTATGCAACTAAGCATTCATAATACTTCCTTCTAGGAAGGTTTTAATAATGGATAAGAATCTGAACCAGGTTAAAATAAAAAATCTCAACATTAGGACTGAACAGAAATGCTAGACAATAACAGCACATCCTAGTTAAAACTTTGTGATTGTGCAGATGCAGGTTTTGTCCTAGAATTTCTTCTCTTATTTCAGAGACTCTCTGCTAAATGTTCATATGTTGTATTAAAAATTGAGTGAACACAAAGAAAATGGTTGACAAATTGCCCAGTACCAAAAGGTTTCTTGTACAGAAGCCGATGTAGCGTAGATTTACAGTACGTTGCACATGAAGACCGGTTAACCTTGTGAGGTACAACAAACCTTGCTGTTTCCTATAAAAGAATTATACTGAGGAATTTCATGACCTTGAAAGATTGAAAGTGGGTAAATGAAAGAAACAAAAAGCAGGATTTAAAATTAAGTGTTGAATGTGGGTATTTATCATTAGTACTAGGTTATTCATGTTAAACAGTGAATGAACACGGACAAGTCAAAACAGTTAATGGGGGTTTTCTTTTTAAGATCAAGCAGTCTTTTCCTTCACAGAGAAGCAGGGACAGTTGTTATATGTGATCCAGTGAGCAGGCTGTACATAGTTAAGCGTTCATAATACCATGATGTCCAATATCGAATTACCAAAAGCATGACTGCACACGGAAGGAAGGTGATTCTTCACTTTGGAAATGGACACATGCAAACCTAATGTGCACTGCAGGTGGTGATCAAATTGGCTATATTTATGTATTTCTGTTTCTACGCCGCTAATACCAAAGCTCGTAGTGGCTTACAATTAAAAACATACATAATATTCCCGCCTAGCAATAGACAAAAACGGATCATACTGCACAGTTAAGTCCGATTTAAATTAGCAAATGCTTGCCTGACTAGGAATGTTTTTGGCACATTCTTAAATCCCTTTGAACACTCCATCATCTGGGGAATCCTCTGGGAGGATGTTCCAGAGCGTAGGTGCTGCGATTGAAAATTCATGCTCCCTTGTTTCACTAAACCTTGCCTGCCCAACAGAAGGAACATCTAATAGAAGTGACCTGATATGGTTATAAACACGCAACATTGCATCATCGCATTTGCCCAAGTAATGGCCAATAGTTTATGTATTAACATAGCAGCCCAGTGGAGGTCCGAAAATACCGAAGAAATGTTTTTGTTTCGGCCAACGATGAGACATGCTGCAGCATTTTGCAGTAACTGTAATGTTTTGTTTTGTTTTTTTGTTGAAGCTGGGAGGCCTAAATAGAGAGTTACAGTAATCTAATGATATTAGAAAAGCCTGTACCACTGAACGAAAATTTCTGGATTGTAGAAGCAGCTTAAGGCTCTTCAGGAGACTTTGTTTATAAAAGCCAGATCTCATAGCTGCTTTTAACTGAGGAATTCACGATAGCCTAGAATCAATTATTACTAAGCTTCAAGCCTGTGAAATAATCAGTATATCACTGCCTTCATTTCATATGTTTGGTGGAATTAATACTGTTACTACATTAGATCACTACAATTTCTGTTTTTGCCAGATTTTAGGGTAAGTGAATTACATGTAAATTGTTGCTTGATAGTGGCCAGATATAGTGAAATCATCACAGTAGTATCAGACCAGGAAGCGGCCAGCAGAATATAGAATTGTATATCATCCACATAGGTTTGGTATCCTTCACAGACTATGGCCATCAACTGGCAGATAGGAGCCAAATTAATATTGAATAATAGTGCTGATCCATGTGGGACGCCCATGCGTATAAGGGAACCAGTCAGAATTGATTTCATTAGTCTTTACCTGTTGACTAACAGTCAAGTAGGACTGGAACCCCCTACAGACAGTACCGGCGTGCCACTTTCCCTCACCCGGTACAGGAGAATCTTATGATCTATAGTGTCGAAGGCTGAGGGATGTATCTAGCATAACCAGGACATATCCTGGACAGGATTCAATTCCCCTCCTGATGGAGTCCAAAAGAGAGAGCAACAGAATTTCTATACTTAGAGTGTCGGAAGCCAAGGTGAAATTGGTTGACTCTATACATTTTAAAACTTTTAACCACAGAGCTCTACATGTAGAATCTATTGTTCAACTAGCACAGAGCTTTAGGGGCCTTGAGTATATTATATAAAGCTGCTGCTTCCTTCTAGTTTTCACTACCTTAACAGTTTACCATTGTGTGTCTTTTTTTAATGCATGACTGTTACTAATCACATCTTCTCTCCCTGTTATTTTTTTCCTCTGTTCATATCTTCCAGATGAGGAATAAAGCAAGTTACATGTCTGTTTTAGTCTTCATATGCAAATTCGGTTAACTTTTGTTGACTGATATTTGGGACTGCCTTAAAAAAAAAAAAAAGTCACAATTACCTTCCTCTTGGGTCTCTGCCCATGGATTCGGGTGCTCGTATTTTAATATTCCAACTTGTAGCTTTTTAATCTTTTCTTCCCCATCTCTGTTCTGGCTGTGTTTGTTTTCTATCACTGTGAAATAGATAAGTAGAGCAGGAGACAAGTGTCTCGCTCTTCAAAAGAAGTGGAAAGTTGCTTAAGCAGTTGGTCTAGTGAGCCACTTACAATATCCATTTGTACATTTAATTTTTGCTAAGTGCTTGGTTTTATTAGTGGATGTGCCTGATTGAATTTACAAATAAGAGTTGCTCTCCATAAGAGATTACCTTTTATTGCACATCATTACACTGTAAGCAGTCCCAAACCATCAGGTCAATACAGTAAAGTGTGGCCACGGTTACCCTGCTCCTAACCTGCTTTCTACTCACTTTTCGGCCGCGTTAGTCCAACCCGCGATTCACTATCCCCTTTAACCCATTCTTACCGCCTCTTTACATCACCGGGTAACCCCTTCCGCCCGCGGCATGTATATTGCATGTAAACGATCGAATTAGCTATTCCCTCCCATACAGTAACGCGCGCCCCGACTATCACTTTTTTAACCTGCCGTTTTGCCGCGCGTTTAACCTGCTAACTTACCGCCTACCCTTACCCTTGCATTAGAGGCAGGGGTAAGGGTAGGCGGCAAACTTTCCCCCAGCCCCCGCTCACCTGCCCTGGCCGCGTCCATGGGTGCTGGTCTCCGGGGCAGCCCCAGTCCTCTCCCCTCCTCCCGAAGCAACAAAAGCGGAAAAAATCGAATAAGCGGGAAAAAAAAGTAGCAACGAAGTGGACGGTTCTCCTACGCTCGGGATTGCCAGTCCTCTCTCCCCTCCTCCCGAAGCAAGGCTGCTTTACGCGCCTTGCTTCGGGAGGAGGGGAGAGAGGACTGGCAGTGTAAAGCAACAAAGCGACTTACTCTTCTTGCAGCCCCCCTCCGGAGACGGACATCGGCGGAGACGGACCGCGGCTCCCCTGCCTCCAGCTGCCGGCGAAGACAGATGCCTGCAAGGGCGAAAGCGGCCCCTGTGCGTGCAATTGGGCTGCTCAAGGCGTGACGTCACGACATTTGGCGTCACGGCATGTGACGTCCCGCCTTGAGCGGCCCAATTGCACGCACAGGGGCCGCTTTCGCCCGTGCAGGCATCCGTCTTCGCCGGCAGCTGGAGGCAGGGGAGCCGCGGTCCGTCTCCGCCAATGTCCGTCTCCGGAGGAGGGCTGCAAGAAGAGTAAGTCGCTTCGTTGCTTTACACTGCCAGTCCTCTCTCCCCTCCTCCCGAAGCAAGGCTGCTTTACGCGCCTTGCTTCGGGAGGAGGGGAGAGAGGACTGGCAATCCCGAGCGTAGGAGAACCGTCCACTTCCTGGTACCTGACATTTGAAATGACAGATACCAGCGTGTCCGTGAAGTGTTAGGCCAGCGCACCCAGGATACTGTATAGCGCTCTATACAGTAAAATGGGTTGCGCGGGCCTAACGCTTCACGGATGCTTCTTGGACGCAGCTTGCATTTGCAAGCTATATACATACAGTATCAAGTGGTAGGTGAGCCGGACTGTGCGTGCGGCAACTGCAGGTGCACCCGGCACTAACGCAGCTCTTCCTACCGCTCCTTACTGTATCGGCCTGTATGAATGTAACTTCGGTATCAAATTTCTATATTAATTTATCCTAGTGTTATTTTATGGAGGAAAAAAAGAACCAAGTCACACTTCAAACCAATGTTCTTCTTTTGTCCAATTCCAGGTCTCCTTGAGAATTAAAAAAAAAAAATCAAAAAATATCTACACTTGATTCAAGATTTCATAGATGCTTTCTAGAATGACTTTCATGTTCCCCATGCCCCCATTTCCTTTCCTCCCCTCCCTCACATCCCAAATATAACTTCTCTGGAGTTTTTTTCCCCCTGCCTAAAGTTGCACAAAATTAGTGTCTTTGGCAAAAAAAAAAAAAAAAATGAGCCATTTCAAACTTTCGCCAGCTTATTTTATTTTTTTTTCTTTAATTCTACTTTTGCCCAGAACTTAAATCTCACCCATCATATACCTTCGCCCACTTTTGACACCAGGGCAAATCAGTTTTTAAATCTATAGCACTGTACGCCTCTGAAAAGGCACCATAAAGTCTTTCACGCAACCAAAATAATGCAAGCTTTTTCTGACTACACCTGATTCAGGTTTTGAGATGCTAATATGTGCTGCATTTATTAAAAACAAACCAAAAAAAGAAAAAACAGAATCTGAGCTTAACTGCTCCTGTTTTGCTTCATGCACTGAGAGAGCTATTAAATAGTTTGGAACTGATTCGGACCTTTGAAGACACTTGATTTTTCTGTCTGCTTTCTTAGGTAGATTCCCCGAGGCATAAGTGAAACAGATAGTAACGCCTTCTAGACTGTTGTGGTATAGAGAGTAGTACTCTACAACTTCACTAACATCTGGGTTATGGGAGAGAGAGCCAAGATGGTGGGGGGAGGCAGGTGGAAGGGGGGAAGGGGGGAGTTGTTCTCCTTACATCAGACATGCAGAGGGAAAACAAAACAAACCAAGGCTCTAAAAGTTCAGCAAATGTCGCTTCCTGCCTTCACAGTTCAAATCCTACCTAGGCGTGGTGAAAGAGAATGTATGCATGCTTTATACCCAGCTTCAATTTTACACAGTTGCTGACGCTTCTTAAAGCCAAGGGGCCCAGATTACTGTTGCAGCATTTCACTTCTCACTTCATTTTTTTTCATAGGGCTTGGGTGAAGAAAGGATATATACATTGGATGCAATTTATAAACAGATTTAGGACCTGATTTACTGCGGCTTTTTTTTTTCTATTCTCTATCTATGGGAAAGAAAGTGCAGGACTTCAGGGCTTAGAGTCACAAACTTAGTTTTAATCATAAAAAGGGTTTCTTTGAGCAGATTACGATTGCTAGACCAAACATTGTAGCACATGGTCTTTGGAAGACACATTGATTTTATGGTTTTTTTCTACCAGCTCGCTGTATTCTTCAAATTATTATATTTCATTATAAAACACTTTAAAACTGATTTTCATCATATAGGCACACTCGAGGATCATAAACATGTATTTGAAAAATGTATCTAGCTTTTATCGGAGTCAAATTCTAGCACGCATTCTAGTGCTTTACTTTTACAGACATGTATTCTGTTGTCTGAAGGAGATTTTTCACTGCAAGGACACTGTGGAACCTTAAGCAGCTGACTATTTAAGAATGAACTACTAAAAACTGTAAATCACTTCTGTTTCCTGCTTTTTAGGGAACAAAAACGTATATAAGCCTTAAATAAATCAAGTTGATATTGCAACGTAACTATTTAAAAAAGAAGAGTATAACTTTGGATTACGTTGAGCATAAAATTTGTGAATATTTGCCTTCCATATGGCTGCTGAGACCGCCAGCATACGATAGCTTTGCTAGTTGATGCATCTTCAGTTTGAAGCATAATTTTATTATTTATTTTGTTTTAACCGAACCCAGTATTGTGCATGTGTTTTCATAAGCTGTTTGTTTGCAGGTAAAAGTGATGTGGTTGACATAATGCAGGACTTCCCAAATTGTGGGCCAGGACCGTCAAATACTAACGCTACCGTCAAATACTAACGCTACCAGGTCTCTTCAGGCGCTGGTAGCATTAGTAGTGGAAGGAAGCGTGGGGCCTGTAAGCCAGCCTGCACTTGAAGCCCTGCAGTGACCCCCAGCCTTGCCGTGAGTTTCTGCAGTAACAGGAAATCCGCATGAGGGAAGGATCAGGGCTGCTGTAGGGCTTTTGAGCTTGCACCATCTCTCAGCCTTTGCTGACTTGCAGATTGTTGTCTGGCTTCGAACCAGCAATGCAGGAAGGGGAGAGCTGAGTGTGCACAGACTGGTGAAGATGGCTGCTGCTCCTCTCTCTCCCCCATCACCCAGCCAAGAGAAAACTGTCCTCTGTCATCATTCTGCCCTCGCTTCCCCACTGGTTGTCTTCCTGTTTTGGCCTGGGACCCAAAAGGAAATGTTGCTGACCCTGGCCAAAGGGATGTGTGAAGGGAGGGATCAGATGCAGGAGGGGTTTGAGGGTTGGATCGGGTGGAGGTTGAGAGAGGGGGAATGAAATTGTCTGGGGGGGAGGTAAGAAGGGATCAGCTGGAAGAATGTGAGAAGGATTGGCGGGAAGAAGAGAAGGTGAGAGAGGAGATGGGTGACAGAGGTTCAGTTGAGTTATAAGAAAAACTTGGGATGAGAGGATCAGATGGGGGGAAGTGAAAATGGCTGGAAGGGTAAGAGAGAGGGGGGGATGAGCTGGGGAATGTAAGGGGGATGCACTGTAGGGGAGGTGATCAAAAGAGGTCTCTTGGAGGAGTGGAAGCTGAGAGAGAGGATTAACTGGAGAATGGAGGTTGAGAAGGGGTTAAGCTGGATTGTGTGGGGAGAGAATCCATACCCTTGCTAATTTGTTTTGTTTGTTCTTTGGGGTCTTGTGAATTTTCAAGTGCTAAAATTGGGGTCATGTTGGCTAAACGTTTGGTAAGCCTTGATATAGCAGAAGACTGGACATCTAAATGGCAAATGCAATTTAATGTGGAAAACTGAAAAACAATGCACATAGGGAAAATTAATCCCAAATGCAATTACACAATTCTGAGTTCTATGTTTTGTCACCCCACCCAAGAAAGGGGCCTCTGAGTCCTTGTGGACAGTACCTAGGGTCCTTTATTTTCAGCTTTTATTTTATTTTGTCTAGGAATTTCAATGTTATAATACAAAAGAAAGTTAAAAAATTAGTTTTCCACTGATTTTTCTCCTGTGGGTTATAATAGTCATTTTTCCACAGATTTTTTTTTGTTATAAATTGAAATTTCAAGGCAAAATCAAATAAAATTGAAAAAGAAGGCCCCTAACTGAAGATTTAAGGTTTTTGGCTCAATGTGTCAGCAGTCAAAAAGGGAAATAAAAAGTTAGCAATTATTTGGAAAGGAACAGAGAACAAAACTGAAAATATAATGCCTTTATATAGATCCAAGGTGCAACCACACCTTAAGTACTGTGTGCGGTTCTGGTCGCCACATCTCAAAAAAGACAGCAGACATAGAAAAGGTTCAGAAAAGGGTGACAAAAATGATAAAGGGGATGGAAAAGCTCTCTTATGGAAAAGGGTTAAACAGATTAGGGCTCTTTAGCTTGGAGAAGAGACAGCTGAGAGAAGGAGATATGTGTGAGAATTATAAAATCATGAGTGGGGTGGAACCGGCAAATAGGGAACAGTTATTTACTCTTTAAAACAGCACTAGAACTAGAGGATAATCCATGAAACCTGCATCCAGCAGATTTAAAACAAATCGTACGAAGTATTTTTTTCACTCAGCCAACAATCAAGCTATGGAATCTGTTGCTAGAGGATGTGGTTAAGGCAGCTAACACACAGGCCGATGCTATTCTGCAAATTCGACGCATGCCCATATCCCTTAATGCAAAGTGAAGGTTAGCGCATCCAAAACGTGCGTCCAATCAAGCACGTAGGTAATAGCACTCAACGCACGCAAATACATGTTGATGAGGCTGTTATCGATTTCCCCCTCCATGCAAAAAGAAGCGTGCCGGAGCTGGCGGAGGAGCCCAAAAAGTGTACAGAAAAGCAGAAAATACTGCTTTTCTGTACTTCCTCTGACATATCTTGGCAATATTAAGTCAGAGGAACTAAAAAATTAGTCATGTCTCAAAAAAAAAAAGAAAAAAAGTGTGCCGGCGGCCAGGTTAGGAAAATGGGCACTCTAAAATTGAGCATCCATTTCCCCAAGTGGCTGAAGCCACCTCTCCTGGGCACCTGCTGCTGAGGGCAATTTCCCCTAGCACCTCTTTTTACCATGGCAGTCCATTGCATTTATCATTGGGCACCCCGGAGAGGTGAATCAGCGCACGTTAAGGGGAGCGGGCACCCAATCATGAACGCCCCTTTAACGCGTGCCGATATTGCATCGTCCCGATAGGGTTCAAAAGAACAGGATAACTTCCTGAAGGAAAAGCCCATAAACAATGAGTAGCAAGAAAACTTGGGGAAAGCCCATGCTTATCCCTGGGTTGAGAGAAGTCAACTCTTTGGGTACGTGTGGCTCAGACTGACCACTGTCTGAGATGGGATGCTGAACTCAGTGGAGCTTGGCCTGACACAGTATTGCATTTATGTTCTTATGACTTAAGTATTTGTGTGAGTATATATTTTCATCTCTCTATATATTGATATAGATATCTATATCTCATATATATAAAGATATATATATCTATATAAATAAAAATGTAAATGTTCGTTTGTTCAAAATTTTAAATCTCCGAACGTTTTTCACAGATTGCTTTGAAATTTTGACACAATGTTGCATTCGAATACGCGCGTGTTTTTATATATCTATATTATATAGATGCCACACCTGAGACAGGTAAAAACATGCTTTTTGGGGAAAACAGCACCATCTGTTGGACGTAAAAGCAACACACACTATCTACAATATAAATGGGCTCTTACCGACGGACCGCAAATGCACAGTAGAGAGCAGCTCTACCGCGCATGGGCGGACCATAGAGCTCTGCACTATGTGCTGGGCGTCACAGAGGGGAGGAGAAAAGGGCAGACGAGTCGCCGCTCCGAGAAAAGGCTCAGCCCATTCCTCCGCCGCTGGGGAAGGGGGGAGGGAGTAGGGACTGCCGGACAGTTACACACAGAAGGAGGAGGAAAGGGTAAAAGAGTCGCTGAGCCAGTCCGTCCACCGCCGGGGAAGGGGGGCAGGGAGTTGGGACGGCCAGAGCAGAGCTAATGCGCATTGTGAAATTTAACCAGACTGAGCCACGGCTGAGCATGGCCGGGTACAGCTAGTGTGTGTGTGTGTGTGTGTATGTATGTGTGTGTGTGTGTATGTGTATATATATATATATATATATATATATATATATATATATATATATATACTTGTGTGTGTGTACATATATATATTATAAATATATACATATACCCATATATACACACACGCACACACACACAGAAGTAGGAACCAGATAGAGGGCAGTCATCCTGTCTGTAGCTCCTATGCGTCCGGTTTGAATTACACGACTTTCTGGCCTTGTTAGATCTGAGTTGACCCTTCTGTGAATTCTACCTCTGCTACTTAGTTTGCATTAGAATGCATTATTTGAACATAAAAGCATTAACTTTGCCATTGAGTTCTTGACATGAAGTTGGCTTGTTGCTCTGTTATTTCTATTGAAAACGTCCTCGCTGCTGTGATAGTCTGTGGCACTAAAGAAGACTTTTTTTTCCCTCATGAAAACTGTTAATTTATAATTGAACTAGATTTTTTTTTGCTAGTGCCATATTCTTTCATTATATAGCTCATTTAACAATCTGTTTTTACTCTCAGGTCACCAGTCTTTCATGGCTCCTTCCTGCAGTGTCCTGCATTGTCCTATTGCGTGTACCTGCAGTAACAACATTGTGGACTGTCGTGGAAAAGGCTTGACCGATATTCCAACCAATCTTCCAGAGACTATTACTGAAATGTAAGTTAGCATTATTTTTTGCTATTGCATAAAAAAACAAAATCATTTTTTGTACTAATATGCTAGTCCAGGCTCATGGATTTTTAAATTAGCAACTACTGTTGCAAACATTTGAGGGGTCAGTTTTCAATAAATGATTGCTGCGTAAGCTTGGATGAATTCTCTGAATTTAGGTACTCAGATTTTTGGGACCTCAGATAAGTGGCTAGTGTTGACTATCAATGTTGAGTACCTAATTTTGTTCCCCCCCCCGCTTCAACTTTACCCCTGTAGCTGCCTACATTTTAGGCGCCTAAATTTAGATGCCTAGTGAAATTAGACTTCTAAATGAGGGTGCTCCATCCTGGTCAGTTTTCAAAGGTGTTAATTTACTCCCAATCAAGCCGATTCAGTATGGTGCGCTCAGGCCGAGCGCACTGTTAGCCTGCGTTTGGACGCGCATTTTCCACGCGCTATTATTACCCCTTATACAGTAAGGGGTAATAATAGCGTGTGGAAAATGTGCGTATAAACCACCCAAAACTAATAGCGCCCTCAACATGCAAATGCATGTTGACGAGCCTATTAGTTGGTCCCGAGCGATACAGAAAGTAAAATGTGCAGCCAAGCCGCCTGTAAAATTAAGCGTCGGCTGTCAAACCTGCTGACAACCGCCGCTTCTGCCAATAAATAGGCGCTAGGGACACGCTAGTGTTGAGGATTACCTAGTTTTTATTTGTAATGATCAGTGAGTGGCACCATTTGTGAGGGTAGTCTGAGGTGAAGCTTTATATTGTGTTTGTATGTGTATGTAAATATATATAAAAATAGAGATATAGCTAGATATATATAGAGATATATATTTGTGTGAATATTTTGATCATATTGCAAGTAAATGCACTTCAAATATTTAAATGTCTCAATATTTCCCTCTTCTGTACACCACCTTCATATTTTCTTTGTATCAATACAACTGTATGAAAGAGATGTTTTATTTATATATATATTGTATAATATTTAATGGAAATGTGATGTCCTTTATATGTATATAATATTCCTTTATATGCATATAATACTCCTTTATAAAGGAGTATTAACATCACATTTCCATTAAATATTTATACAAGTTTTTGTTTGTTTTTCTTACAAATATTGAAATAGTGTCATACCGAATATATTAAAAACCATATCAACATCACCCCAACAAGCTGTTAAACCACCTGGAATCTTATAATGAAGTTCTCTTCAAGGTCTATCGTGTTACAGTAATATGTTTTAATGGATGATTGTAAATACTGGATGAATGTATGGGTAGTGAGGTGAGCTCTTGGTATGAATTTTGTGTGACATTCACTGTTAATATAATAGATAATGGTTGATGTGGTTTTTAATATATTTTGTTTGACACTATTTCAGTGATATTTGTAATAATAAAAAAAAAAAGTTGTATAATTATTTAATGGAAATGTGACATTGATGGTGATACTCCTTTATATGCATTTATTTTAATGTATTGAGTATCCACATAGTGAAAGTTTTTTAAGGCCTCAGATCATGTTATATATATATATATATATATATATATATATATATATATATATATATGTGTGTGTGTGTGTGTGTGTATAGGTATGTATATCTATGCATATATATACATACGTACATAATTGTGCGCACACACATACCACAAGGGATTTGAGGCAGGTATTTTTTCATGGAAATAGCATTCCAGAATCTAGAGCAAGAGGTCATGATATCAGATTAGTTGGGGCTATTCAGGAGTGATTTTAGTGTTTCTTCACAAAAAAGTGATGAATGTGCAGTGGAGGTAAAAGCAGCATTGGAATTCAAAAAGACCCGGGATAGGCAACAGGAATTCTTAGCAATGGGAAAGAGGTGTAAAGTAAAGGGTGAAGTATTGCAGTAAGTAGTAAAAAGAATTTACAGAGTAGATGGTTTGGGAATCCCTTATCATTCATCAGATTTTTAAAATTTCCGTTTATCAATGTGGTGCGGTCTAATGGTAGAATGATGACTGTTTATATGTTCTAAAGATGACTACATTCATTATAAGTGGCAGATTTTCCACTGAACTCATAATAAAATATGCTAAGCATGTTTATCATCTTTTAAAGATAATTTAAGCAGTTTAATTTGCATATGTCAAATCTTCATAATAGTGATGCTTAGCTGGTGACTGAGGAACCCGTGCATGATTCTCGAGACAATTAAAGATCAGACATTAAAGTAAACGAATGTGTCTTTGGAAGCTGACTGCCTGATAGTGTGGCTGAGAGACAACACTTCGGGCTCGCTGCTTTAGAGAAGAGATCCTTTGGGAGGAAAGGACATAGCAAGGCTGCTAACAAAATTACAAAGACGAGGTGATGGAAGGACGTGGCTGGCC
Organism: Rhinatrema bivittatum; assembly: GCF_901001135.1. Taxonomy (NCBI): domain Eukaryota; kingdom Metazoa; phylum Chordata; class Amphibia; order Gymnophiona; family Rhinatrematidae; genus Rhinatrema; species Rhinatrema bivittatum. The sequence continues at coordinate 189,933,921 of NC_042615.1, read as the reverse complement.
TGAAGCAATTCAGAGCCACAGGGAAGTTTATTATATAAATTCAGATGCTTTATCAAGCACTATTATAATTACTTATGGTATAAACAGGATACCAGTATGCAAAATATGTACTTAAGCTTATCTTTCCTGACATATTAATTTGAAAATAATTAGCATGAATTAACTTCCTCAAACACTGCAAACCCTACAAATTGACTAACAATAAATAGTCTTTATTGTAAAGTTACAAAATATTTGTACTGTCCATAGGATGCATGTATAATATATTGCTCCCTGCAGTATGAAACAAAGACAAAAATAGATATGTAGAAGAAGAGTGAACTAGTAGCAGATGCAGAAAATCTGATAGGCAGATTGTTTTTGTTTTCATGAGCAAGAACAGGCTACTATGAATGAAGTTATGTATTTTGATCATAAGAGTTGTAATTTTGTCATGGCACCTATAGCTGAAGGTTATGGATTTTGCCACGATGAAACAGGCAAGCACCATGTAAGATCAAAATTGAAAAAGCAAGGACTTGCTTTCCGAAAGCTGAAATATTCTTATTTTAAAATGTTTTGCATTAAATGGCTGCGTCAAAATTTGGTGGTAAAAGAATGGACTGCAGAGAACAGGCCTTAGGAAAAGTTGAAGTGGTTATATAGTTTGAGGACGGGAACCAGAAGTTGGCAAACCAACTCAGTAGAAGATTGATTTCATCTAGCAGCATACTTTTGCAAAATTAAATGAAACCTGTGAAAAACATTTAACTATATTTATTTGTTTAGAAGTACTTCTTACCCGTGCCCTCTGAGGTTTCAGATGGGTTACATAGAAAACATGCATATAATAAAAACAAAAGAAATCATGGAAATACCAAGACAAACAGATTGACCTAAGTAAGCACTACTAAAAAAAGATTAAAGCTGGAATATTAAGATGCTGCAATGAACAGGAGGCAGGACTTATTCTTGAAAGTGCTGCTTAAATAAAAAGAATCAAGACTAGTGTCAATAGAAAAAGGAATAATGTTTTCTAGGCCATAAGTAGAATATGCTGAACGATTAAATAGATAGGAAATAATTTTTATTATGCTATTCAATCTTTTAAGAAACAAGCTTTCCAAACTACCAAAATTCCTTTCCTGGCCAACATTTTGAGAAAGAGACTTTAGTATAAAATATGGGAGAAAAGTAAAAACTGCAGAAATCTTTCTGTAACAGCTGTAACAAAGATGTAGTATATATTATTTCAAACAAGTGAAAAAACAGCTTTGCCAAATCCTCCTCTGTTACATAAGCAAGGTATTCTACATATTAACAAAAAATTAAAATGTACACTGAATACTATGCTGCAAGTCACAGAAACTGGGAGCCCAGTTATATCACATGTGCGTATATTTCTAGGCATTAGGAAAATCTCCATGTCCTTTCTCAGTGCTTTTTATGTTATGCACCTCTTGTTCACAAGTTGCACAGCAATTTTGAAATTGAAAATGAATCATCAGTTCATGAAAACAGGTAGAGTTTAAAGCTGCCTGCAGTCCGCTATCATTTAGTTGACTTCAAAGGAGCTGGTTACGGTCCTCCTGCAACCCCCGCCACCACACTTGCGTTGGCCGTGTGAAGCGGCAGATTAAACAGCTCACACTGCGCATTCCCTAAGGGATAAAGTATCAGTGCAAGCAGATGACTTAGACCATGCAGTCACCCTAGTGTGTGTACATTCTTGAGAGAGAGAAATAGGACTTCAGGTTTTTTGTTCTGTGAGCCCAGTGGCGCCTCCAAGTTGTGAGGGCAGTGCATTCTGCTGTTGCCGGTAGCTGCAGCAGCTCGGTGGATTTTCTTGGGAGATTTTTTAGATCCACAGAAGGAAGTCTGTGCTGCCAGCAGCTGAGAAAATTCGTTTGGCGCCCTGTCTTGCAAAGTACCATAAAACATAGTTCCTGTCTTCTGTTTTGATGGCGTGAAGAATATTAAAAAAAAAAAAAAAAACATATTGAGTTAGGAAGAAATCACGGTACATAATCCATATTTTTCTGCTGTGGCAATAAGTCTGACCATTTTTATTTCAGGTTTTATTTAATTTATTGTGCAAAAGCAGCAGGAATTATGATGTTACTATTTTTAACCAAAATAGCTCCTTTATTTGCCTTAAAACTGCAATTTATCCCCATTATATTTTTCTTATTCTATGAGAGCCATTGCTGAACAATAATTTTGCCTTTACATTTTAGATTTTTGCTTTTTATTTTCACTAGTTTTCTGTCTTGCTTGAGCACATGGTTTTATTTTCTTAGTCACTTCCAACATTTGCCCTCACACACACACATCACATTTTTTCAAGGTTTTTTTTTTTTTTTTTACCATATAACAAATAAATACAGATGAAATTGAATCTTCATTTGTGTCTGCATTTGCAAACATGCCCTAATTATAAATGACTAAATTTTGAATTATAGCTTTACCTCTTGTGTGTGATATACATTCATAACTCATGAAATAAAAACAAACATGTGTATATAACTCCATGACATGGTGTTTTTAAGCTTGATGTCACATTTTATACAAACTGCACAGATGTACTGTGTAAAGATATATACAAAGAGAGCTCACACGTTATGGAGTTATTTTGTAATATTTAATCAAAAAGAATAACGTTTTTTTAAAAATCTGGGTGGTTATGTGCTAAATTAATATATGCAAGCAAACTGAGACCCTTGTATAATAAGATGTGTGCTGACGTTTGTGCACATATTTACTTATATTTTCTTTACTCTCTTGTAATTTAAAAAAAAAAAAAAAAAAAAAAGTTAATTCTCAATGCGCTTAGCTTATGATGTGCTAATGCATTGGGAGTTTAAAAATACCTTTCATATTAATCTGTAAATGTCCACAGATTTGTATGCATAAAACATACTTCCTTGAAGACAACACCAGGTTTAGCCTCATAGATGACCACTGGCCCCAGAAACCTTATGTCATCTTTGACCAGCATTAAAACATGAAGGAAGCCTACGCAGCTCTCTGCATTGGGGAATATAGCTAATTTGCCTGGAGGTGTGCTAAGTTGTAGGCACAGTTTTACCACAGTTTCTGTGCACACTTGTGAGCTAAACTGATTCTTAAATTAGGAGTAAAGTTATACACACACAGCCACATGTTAACATGGGTACAGCCGAGTACACCTTGTTACATTGGCCTATGACTGTTTTTAAAAGCTTCTGTCAGCAAGAAACAAAAGTAGAATAGAAGTGGAACAGAGATTCTCAGCAGAGTGAATCTTTGAAGTGTAGAGGTCTGATAAAACACTAGCAAACATACATTTTAGCAACTGAAGAATGAATTGGTTTCCTGTTGTGCTTTGGTGGAGTCTAGTTTAACATTCAGTGAAATTGTTCTGACTGTGAGGCCTTGCTTCTGCTCTCCGTTGATGGCTTCTCTGTAATGCAGAGGTTGTATGAAGAGCCAGGGGAAAGATCTGGAGCACCGAGCCTTTAGTATATGGAAGTATCAGGAGCCAGCAAATACCTCTTTGATGAAGAGTCTGGGTGCGTTTTTAATAGGGTAGTCTTTGAGCTAAATGTGCTTCAATGCAAAGGCTTAGGGACTCTGAATAATTGTTTCTTCAAATTCCAAACCATCTTAGCAATGCAAGCTTAGAAACAGAAAATTTCGTTGTGCAAGGCAATTACTCTTGGTCCAATTACTACTGCTCCAGCACCAGAAAACCTTATTGTCTGCCCAGAGTACACTACAGTTCTCATAAAGCTCATAAGGAATTGCAAACAACAGGATCAGAGAGAGTGAACAGAGAGCTTATCCCTTTGCTAGGCTGGTTTTTCAGTTTCCTTTAAGTAGATCCAAAGAACCTTTTTGGTAAGATTTTAGATAGGCACAATCATACAATCTAAATCCGAGTATTTACAAAGAGAGTGAAAAGCAAGTCAGAAATGTTACCTGGTAGGGTCACGCTGGGTTGCTCAGTGGTAGTGCTGTGCACTGCCATGCAGAAGACCCGGGGTTGATTCCCGCACCAGGCCTTCAGCGTCCCATGTTAGCTAGGAGGGGGAGGGGGTCCTAGTCATTGCACCACAGCAACACTTAGTGGTCGGATTTAAGGCCCATGATTGCAAGCTTCTGGAAGCAGCTCTGACTGAGGACTGTTGCTGGAATGACTGGACTAACTGAATTAAGTAAGAGAATATGCAACAAGAAAAAAAAATCCCCATGTAATTAGGAATGCAAGCTCATGAAGCTGGATCCTCATCCCAAATGGAGGAAGAAACTGCCAGTTAAAAAAAAAAAAATAAATAAAATTTCATTTAGTACAAACTTTTCTGTGACAATCTTCTTTACTTGTATAATTCATTTATGTTGGACCAAGGTTGCCTTTGGGCTTCTAAATCTTGTCTGACAGGTATGTCAAGGTAGTAACAGTGAATAGAGGGTTGCAGCAAGTAACTGAAAAATAAAAGACCTGCTGGAAATAGTAAAGATTGTGGGGTGAAAGGGGATTTTGTAGCTTGTTTACCATGATGGACAGTTGAAAGGAAGATTCTGGAGAGAAGCAGAGGGGCAAGGGTTCTACAGTGCCAGATCCCAAGGCACCTTGATTACTCATTAAAGGGAAATCTGTGCCATTATCAAGTGCTGATAAACCTTCAGGGGCTGCTAATATAGACAAAACAATCCATGAAAGAGGCCCACAAAGGTAGCAGCTGGAAAATGTTCTTCATCTCTTAGAGAGTCATTGGAGGATTTTACACTTTTTTGGCCGTTCATTCTAGCAATTCCAGCATACCTGAGGGGTTAGCAGTTAATATATTCCTTATTTCTGATGGATCTCTAACTGCCAACTTGCAACCACCAAGCCTGCTTTGAATAAGGACCACTGGTTCAGAGGACGATGGAGAGGCCAAGTGGTCTGGATGACGGGGGTGGGGGGAGTATATGGCATAGTAACAGCAAGAAGGGAGTAATATTATAAAAGGTAACGTTTGGGGGTTGTGCATATTTTTAAACACTTCTGTAATGGAAGCATTTTGGTACATTTTCCCTTGTTAAAAATCATTCCCAACTCCTCCATGCAAGTAATTGATTGATTTAAATGTGGTTATCTCCTGGCAGCTGACAACATTGTGTGGCTTCAGGTAGATGGAGTTATGTGGAAGAAGCGATCAAAAAATGGCATTGGGAGGAGGTGCGAGCAGCAGTTCGCAAAGTCCAGTCACTATATGGACTCGATAGCCAAAGGAAAGGGGCCGTGTGGATATAGAAACGAACATGTCAGTGTTATTGTACTTTGCATTAAAAGTAAGGCAGGATGAGTTCCTCAGGAGACCCAGAAAATCGCCAAGCCATAAAAGCAAGAAGCATAAAAATGTTCTTAGTATTTTGTGGGAAAGAGAGACTGTATTTCATTATAACTATCCCACTCTTAAAGGCAAGAAAAGACTGACCTACAGTACCTTTCTCTCTACCAGATGTCCCAGAATCTTTACATATGCTATTAGGGAAGTGAGTCTTACAGCTAAGTTGTCTGCTCTGAAGGAAAGGAGATTTTTTTGGCTCTCATTCAGTTTCTAAGTCTCTGAGGAAATACACTAGAAAGAAGTGCCTAGTAGTATTCAGATTTAGCCTGTGGTCATTGTTTGTTGCTGCTGTGGAAAAAAATGGATGTGTGTTCTTTATTGTCCCTTTGTATTTGGATATAACAATTAGCACCTTATTTGTCCGACTTCTCATCGATTTGGTATGTTTGTCGGGGCTGGAGGTGAGGGCTGTACATGTACGGGGTAATCCAAAAATGACTTCATAGGGGCTGTACCACAGTCTCCTGGAATAACCCTGGTCAAACATATTAAGCAGTAAAATGTGTCATTTGTTTTGCACTGTTTTTGTATTGTATACTTGCTTGTTCTGAGTGCTCCTCTGTGTGTTCTGTGGTAGCAGCATTTGTGGTCTCCCTGTACCCTGTGGCATTTCATTATTGCAGCAAGCCAGTGCAAACATTGGTTGGTGCTCTGTGTGTTCTTTTTTTTTTATTTTATTTTTTTTCGCTCTGCAAAATGCTTTCTGCTAGCACAAAACACTCGCTGAATTCTCAGGGGTTTTCATAATTTTTCCAAACCCCAGACATCAAGGAAGCTGAGCGATCTGTCAGAATGTTTCCGAATGCTGCAACGTTTGGAAAGATGTTAAACTGCATTTAAAAAAAAACAAAAAACCATAATCCCAAGCATTGGAGAAAGGAATTGTAAAATGAAAATGACGTTAGTTTAATGGTGTGTATGCGAGTTTTGCCATTTTTAAACATGCAGAGTTTCAATAAATGTGTTTGGTTGCTAAAGCTAGTAGCGATCTTCTTTCAATGCAGTCAGTAGGGGATGGGACCAGTTGTAGAGAAAAGAAGTATACATTGTACACCAGCCTAAAGGCTATCTTCAGCAGAAGCAGACTTTTATGGCTTCCTTCCTTTCCCAAAGGCCACCAGATGTTCTACATGATGAGAGATATGTTGGCTGTGTAACAGTCTTTTAGATTCAGGAGCCACACTGAAAGCCATGGCTGAAATCTATTTTGTGTTGTGTAACATCTGTTTTAGCCATGAACTTTAAAAGCAGATCGAGGGGGGGGGGGGGGGGGGGTAGTTGGACCCTCGAAGTGGAGCTGTCAGCTTTATAATCTTACATATGATCAACATCTGGGTAATGCATTACAGACAGCATTACGTGGTCTGCACTTCCTTGAGTGTTGTGAAAATCCTTGGGAGGTTTCATGTCAAAATCTTTTCTGCCTACTTTCCCTAGAATGAGGACATGGTGAAGCTGAACAGCTATAGCAGGAAACTTCTAACCCTTGTCATGACTTTGATGCACAGTAGCAATTCGTTCACTCTTGAACTTGTATCTGTTTGGGACACATGAAAGAGTAATGTTGGGATTCATAAAACTAAATCAGCTAGAACTCAAACCAGCTGGATTTCATTCTGGTTTGGATTGGGAAAAAATATTCAGTGGATTTCCTCAAGATACATGAGAACAAAAATTAATGGGATTTTCATGCACAAATCTCATTAAGACATGCTAATGATCTGCAGAAATATTCTGGATTTGACTCAGGTTTCTGTGGAACCACTATTATGTTTCCAAGGATTAGTGGCAGGGTTTTGCAAATTGTGCATAGTTCAAACAAAAATGGTTCATGAGTGAATTCAGTGAGCTCGGGGCTCTTTCATGAGTCAAATTAGTTTGCAAACCCGTCCATTTGCAAGAGTTCACACTTCCATCCCTGCGCTATGATAATTTCACTGCATATACAACTGAGTGATATAACTCCAGATAGTGTCTGGTGATCTGAAGGTGGCGAAGCAATGTGATAAGGCAATAGCTAAAGCCAGAAGAATGCCGGGCTGCATAGAGAGAGGAACAACCTGGCATACTGTGTTCAGTTCTGGAGCCCGTATCTCAGTAACGATAGAGACAGGAAAGGCAATCCAGAGAAGAGCGACCAAAGTGGTGTGGGGTCTGAATCGGAGACATATGAGGAAAGGCTGAAGGATCTGAATATGTACATCCTGGAAAAGAGGAGGAGCAGGGGAGATATGAAACAGACCTTCAGATACCTAAAAGGTTTTCATGATGTATGTTCCTCAGACCTTTTCACTGAAAAGCAAACAGTAGAACTAGCTGTCATGATATGAAACTTCAGGGGGGACGACTCAACCAATGTCCGGAAATATTTCTTCATGGAGATTGTGGTGGATGGCTGGAATGCCTTTCCAGAAGATATGGTGAAGACGAAAACAGCAAAATAATTCAATAAGGCATGGGATAAACATTGTGGATCCGTTAAGGCTCGAGATGGAAATTAAGAAAAGGGTGCATGGGGGTAACCAGGTGCCGGAATCTGTTCCGGTTTTGGTATTGTGGACCCACGGGAAATTCCATTTTCTGCGGTCCGGACATTTTTTTTTTTTTCAGCTGTCCTGAGCCAAAAGAAAAATATCCACCTGACCCTTTAAATCTAATTATTTACAATCACCCACCCTCCCGACCCCACCAAAACTTTCCTAAAGTACCTGGTGGTCCAGCGGGGGTCCCGGGAGTGATCTCCCCCTCTCAGGCCTTCGGCTGCCAGTAAACAAAATGGTGCTAGTGACCCTTTGCCCTTACCATGTGACAGGGGCTATCGGTACCATTGGCCAGCCCCTGTCACATGGTAGGAGCAATGGACGGCCCCTGTCACATGGTAGGAGAAATGGATGGCCAGCTCCATCAGTTTGCTTTTGTCAAGGATTTCATTTCATAATAAGAAAAAATTCCACAATTTCCCCAGGAAAAAGTGCAAATAAAGTGTCAGATTTACTCCCTGCTGTGTCGCTGGATGGGGGGGGGGGGGGGGTGCCTTTTGCATTAGTTTTGATTTGGGCAATTTTTGTTCTGTAGATCTGTTCCCATCCCAGATTTGTAGCAAACGAAATCCTTGAGCAAAAGATACATTGTTTCTGATTTTTGCTCCTGCTTTTAGGTTTTACATTTATATTTGATTTATGTCTTGGTCATTGTAATGTGAATATTCTTTGATATGGTTTAACCTCATCTCTTTATCCCACATTCAGCTTCAGCAGGAAAGGTGGGTGAAAAATGTAATTTGAACTATGCAAGTAGACTGACCTGCAGACTTTTAGCACTTTTTTGCCCAAAAATTAAATCTGGCTCTAATACTATTGGGCCAGAATAGCCAACTCCAGTCCTCAAGAGCCATAAATAAGCCAGTTTTTAGGATATGCACCATGAATATGCATGAGTTAGATTTGCATGCAGTGCCTCCTTTATATGCAAATTTACTTCAGCATATTCATGGTGATGGTCTGAAACCCCAGGGGTGTTTGTGGCTCTTGAGGACCGGATTTGACCACCCCTGCTGTAGGGAGGTTGGGGAAATTGTTGCCCCGATATTTGGAATGACTTCCCTTAGGTACGCAGCCTGTGGGCTGCTGATTCTAATGATTTTAACTTTAGCAATAACAATGCCTCTCATGCTGTTCAGAATATCTTGGTGCATGTTCCATTTTAATACTTCCGATATAGGCTTGCAGCCACTTCCGCTATGCCTGTCCAGTTTGTAGTAAAGCTTCCAAATGGAATAAAGAGAGGAGAATCAGTATTATCACATCTACAGTTGCATAAACGGAGGCAACTGGGTATGCAGCATCACGCCCAAATTAACAGAGATGGTGACAGTGAGAATTGATCCTTGCAGCCCAGAAATTCTTCCAGCTTTGCGAGCACGAACAAAAATTAGAGTTTCTAGTTTTGTGAATACTTCTGCAAATATTTGCCACTTTGTCCTTTTCTGTAAGCTTTTGCCAAGATGTCTTAAAACCAAATCGTTTACCTGAATGAACAGTGTAGCAAAAATGCCCATGCTTGGACAGAATCCTTACAAACGCGTGCAAAATGGATGACCAGATCTCAAAAACGGTGGTGAAAAAGTATGCAAAATCGCTAATCAAGCATAATGTTCATGCGAAGGGGTGGAGAGTTAAAGTGCAGAGCATTTTGCACAGTTCACAAAGGTGAAAACTCCACTTTTTGCATAGTTCAGTGCTCTGACAGCATCACTGAATCGACTGTGCCACTACTCGTCCTCAGTCTACTCTTAACCTCCTTATTTCTGTTTCCTGGATGCTTATTGCTAATGCTGCTGTATCGAACATATATGTATGACTTCTGTAGTGTGTGTATATAAATATATGCATGTTTGTATTCTATATACTGTAAATAATTTGCTAGAGAGCTATCTGTCACTGCCTGTTATATGGAAAACTCAGCTTTCTCACGCATTGTCACTTTCTGCTGGCTCTTCGCTGCTCCTTTACCTAACACTAACCCTGACATTGTTTGGACCCAAAGGGCCTGATATTCAAAAGCATTTACATGCTTTATTTGTGTACATTACCCGAATAAGAGGACTTTTGAAAATTGCTACAGTACATGCCATTGGATTAGCTATAGCATTTACCCATGTTAAGTGCACTTATGCAGGCAAATGGTTTTTGAAAATTGCTACAGTAAGTTACATTTATAGCCATAACGCCTTTGAATTTTGATCTGAAAATGTCTACTTTTAGTGCAAAAAAAAAAAATAAAAAGTCACTGTGTGTGGTGCCATCCCTTCCCTTTCCTCTGGGCCTCAGGCAGCCAACATGTGCACACTGCATATTTGCCCACCCTGTCCAGCACAATGCCAGTAAGCACAATATGCCACACAAATAGGAGCAGTGGCATGAACGTGCTTGAAATCCAAAACAGGATCAGGTTGATAGTTAGTTGCCTTGTGATCTTTCTCAGTAGGATGAAATTGAACCGGAGAATTATGTCTATAAACATTACAGATAGCTTCCTCTGCTCCTAATTTCCTTAGAGCTGCTAGCCCCATGTATCTCTGGAGCTCACGATCCAGTGGGTGATGGCCCAAAGTTGTGAAGAGGTGGTCATACTTATGTGAGACCTATGTGTGGACGTTTTCTCTCCGGTGCAAAATATAACTTAGAGCATCATAAAATATAGACCTAAGATCATGTGGTAAAATAACCATCACTTAATTTGGGGGAAATTTAAGAGGCTGTAAAGCATCTTGTTCAGTTTATAAGTGCTGTAGTTGGTTTCAGCCACTATTTCCTGGCTGTTCGTGGTTGAACCTTTCCTTGCTGGGTAAGGAGAGGGAACTCTGGAGCGTGACTGCTGGGGATCAGAGGGGACTGGGGAGAATTACTGGGGGGGGGGAGGGGCTGGGGGTTGGGGATGAGGAGAGGAGACTGGAGCATGACTGGTAGCTGGGGAGCATGACTCCTAGGGGATGTGGGGAGGGGCTGGGAGTCTGGGTTAGGAGAGGGGCCTGAGGAGCATGATTGCTAGGGGTTCTAGGTGGGGAGAGGACCTGGGGAACAAGACTGCTTCAGACTGGGTGGGGTGAGGATTTTGGGAGCGTGTGTATGGGAGCCGGGGAGGCGGGGGGGGTGCGGTGTACGAGCATTTGTGTGTGTGAGAGAGACAGAAAGAGGAGGAGCGTGAGTTGAACATGTGAGTGTGTGTGTGAGTGAGGATAATGTTTGTGGCATCCTTCCCTCCCAGTCCATGACAATCTCAGGATGACTGGGAATCAAAAACTTCCATGTATGGCGAACAGATATATTTTTTAATTCTTATAAGTTTCATTATTGGATGTTTGATACAACTGCTCTTTTGAAATATTATATTGGTGTTTTGGGAAATGCATAAACATTATTTTGGTGATTAAATTATGTAGTGTTCTATTCATCAGCTGTCTTGAAATATTTATTCTTTTTAATAGTATTGTTTTACTATTGATTGTTTTATAGTTCTTGATTTTATTGTTGGTCCTGTCTGACTTGTTCTGTTTTTAATAGGAGTTATATTTGTTTTCTAAGGCCTGTTGTTATATTTGCAGTTCTGCTCTTTCCTGGATACGGTGGTACCTGTTTGAGTTCTGCAAGTTAGTGGTGGTTTGATATGGCAGATGTGTTTCTGGAAGTAAACTGTAGTCTTGGCAGACTGTGATTACTTTTATTGGATGTGTTTAAGTATTATCTAAAAAAAAACTGTATGTGAGTTATTGTAGGACCTGAAGAAGCTTTTGAAAGCTTTTGTACAATTTTTTTTTTAGATATGTGTATTTTTATAATATGTATATTTGTAGGCAGCCTGACATTTTCTGTTTTCTTAATAGGAGGTGTATTGGTGTTTAGGGTCTGGTGTAATATTTGCAGTGTTGTCTTTTCATAGATATGGTTGTTGCTTGAGCACTGTTTAGGTATTTTATGTTTATTATATTGTAATTCCTTATTTGTGCCTTTCTAAGAGATAAACCCACACAATACATGTTAAAATGGGCCTAATGCCATATGGGTTCCAAATATCTTCTGTCTTGGGGAGAAGGTGTTGAGGAAATGAGACTGCAGGAGACCTGGGGAAGGGGCATGGGAGGGGAGAGGGAACTGAACTAGCAAGACTGCTGGTGACTTGGGGTAGGGGGGAGGTGAGACTGTTTGTCTGACTTGCTGATTTGTAGCAACCTAACAATTTTTCTGATGGGCATTTCTTGCTGGTGGTTTTTCTGTCTTATTTTGAAAGAAAACTGCTGCCACTTCCTAAATGTGCTCATTTATCAAATTTTTTTTTATCCAGGCCATCTATATCATTACATTGCAGAAAAAAAATAATTGTGGCTAAAACATTTAATTTTAGCAATTAAGAAAGCATAGTAAAGTGCTTTAAAATAATCAATGAGAAAGAGTGCCTGAAATTTGGTTAGCTGAGAAGTCTATAAAAATAAACATGAGAGTTGGCAAGCTTCAGTCCACATTTTTTGGTTCTACAATTATACTTAATGCTGTAGGACTCTAGAGGCGCTGATGAAAACCCACTGGAAAGTGTTAGTTTGGGCTTTAAATGGCTCCATGGCACAGCTCTCGAGTGCAGCGTATGGAGTCAGCTATGCAAAAGGTCTATAATTTTGCCTCTGGTGGGCAGGAGATCAGATGAATGGTGAGGTTTCCATCTTTTAAGTAACTGGTTCCTAAACTTCTCTGCTCAGGATCCACTTTCAGCCTACAACAAAATATTAGGATCCTCCCTAAATAGAATGACTTAAAAAAAAAAAAGTTTAAAATAATTTGCAAATGGCTGTTACTTTGACATTTGAATTTCCTGTTTTGAATGATTGCAGTGGGTCTTACAATTTCAGATCCCTGCATCATTTTTCTCAGGATGAGAGATCTACCATTGACATTACTTCTCTTTTCGTTTGAAGACAAAGATTCAGAGTAAATACCACAGCTTTAGATGGTACTACAATAATATATAAGAGCAGGCAGGGCCAGTGCAAGAGTATTTGGCATCCTAGGGGGAACCTTCGGTCATGCACCCCTTCTCCAACTTGCCTATTGGTGGCAGCCCCAGCACAGCTCTCCCTCCTAGCAGTGGCAGAGGCTCCAGCACAGTGCTTTCTTTTTTAACAGTATTAGATTTAGCACAGTACCATTTTATGCCTTGCACTGGCATGATTTTGCCGCCCCCAAAATGTTGGTGCTCTAGGCAACTGCCTAGTTCGCCTAATGAAAACACCGGCCCTGAGAGCATGGGAAATAGTTCATTGCAGGGAAACAGCAACAAGTACATCCCTTGGTCCGTGTATGGGTTTAGAGTAGTATGAAGATCATCTGTGGGTACATAATTAGTTTAAGCAATTAAATCCAAGTGCACTGAGGTTTACTCTTTGCTCTGGTGCTACTGGGAGTTTTGTAAAGCCAATACAGGCATGGTCACCAAGGCTGCTATCATTTTCTGTGGAATATTTCTGGAAAAGTATTTGAAAAGCAGCTCCTGTCTTCATTTTGCTGTAATGTATAAGAAAGCTCCCGGTATAACAGAGGGCAGCTTTGCACCGTGGTATTCTCATGTTGTATTTGGACAGTGCAGAATGAACCACCTCAGGATTTCTCTCTTGCCCATCATGCCGATGTAAACAAAGCTACAATATGTTTTAACCATCCAAGTAAAATGGGAGTTTCCATGAAATAGGTCAGTAAAGGAGGGTGTTTAATTTCTGTCCATTTTATCAGATCCGCGTGAGAATCTTTGCCCATCTTGTCTGACCTTAGATATATCTAATTAGATATTTCCTGGCATGCTGTATGGGGGTTTGCTCTATGAAGCTCAGCTGATTTCTATGTAGATAATGCAGGAGATTAGAGGACAAGAAAACTTGAATTTGATTTGCCTTCTGTCAGAACAAAGTAAGATGATTAAATGCTCATATCGGGCCTATGTGTTGGTATGTAATCTGATATTACAATTTATGAATATTAATGCAGTTAATGAAAACTTTTCTGAAATGTGATATGATTGGTAGATGGAAGTTGTTGGGTTGAGCTAATAAGATTATTTAGCTGAGCCTACGCTGACAAATGTATCCAGAAAGGCGTGTGTGTTCAGATTACAATTGAATTAACCTGCATAGCTTCTGTTCTAAGGGTGACTGATAAAACTAGCAGAAGTCCAGTTTAAGACTAACAAACTTCCCCAAAGTATTAGGTGAGATAACTAGGCTCACACATTGAAACTTTTTCATGGAGGTTTTAAACCAAATTCCAGTTTGGTGGGACACCCTCCAACTTTTCCTGATTTATCAAATTGATCTAGAAGTTTTGAAAATTCTTCAGTTGAAGTCACTAAAAAAGATTAACTCTTTCTTTTTAAAATGACCAGGATTTAAGTTTTGTGGTGAAGTGTTATTTTAAAAATCTAAATGTAGATTTCCTTGGTAGTCCAGTACCCTGATTTAGCTAAGATAACACAAGCGAAGGGTCAGTGTTTGCTTGCTATGCGCCAAGAGGTTATTTCCCTTGGTGCTTCGTTTCTTCTTCAATATCTTTGTAAGTGTAGTCTCAGCTGGCATGCTAATACCTATATTTTTTTTTTTTAATGCCTGAACAGTTGAGAGAATTTTTGAATAGAAGGCCTGGGACTGTTTCTCCTAATTTCTATTCTTCCTAAGCTTCATCCGTAGCAAATAGGGGGCGGATGGTTCTTGCGCTAATGCCGTTTCCTATAGCAGCTATCTGCCTCATCTCCTCTGAATTTCCTTATTACCCTATATAGCTGTAATGTTTAAGATGTATATTTAGTGTTGGCTCTTCTCTAGGTTTCTGTGCAAAGTGTAAATAAATTAAAAAAAAAAATTGAAAATTTCAATAAATAGAAAGTTAAAATAAAAATAGCAGGAGCCCGTACATCCAGATCCCTTTCCTATGAAATAGCACTTTAGAATTCAGTGGCTGAAAAGCTGTGGGTTTTTGCAGAAAAGTTCCTCCATTTTATTTGGTGCAGAACCGCATACAGGATTGCCTACCATGTCTGCGGGATTGGCCTGGCCTTAATAACTTGGCATCACCTGATAACCCTGAAAGTTAGACAAAAATAAATAGTTAGCCATGAGTGGTTGCTGTTCAGGGACTTGTAAGATTAGATCATTGGCTCTAGTTGCACTGTTAACTTTAGTGTTCGTTTAGTTTGTTGCAGGAACCACATTCTTATGTTAATAACTGAGAGGGTCATTTTTGCCCGTGTGGGGTGAAAGTCTGCATGTAGAAAGTGGATGTAGATTTTTTGCTCATATTTAAGTGGACTTCCATGCATGAGCCTGCTCTGAAAAGCAGTGGGTGGGCAGGTGCCCCTGGACGGCATAGGGATACTTTAGCAAGCAAAATATACTTTTATGTGCACAAATCCCTGGATAATAGTTGAAACGTGATTTTCGCACATAAATGTTGGTTTTATGCACACAAATGCCTTTGACGATCAGGCACGTAATGCATCCGAAGTGAAAGATTTTCTGGGCCTTACACAGCGAGACATGAGCAGTGTAAAATGTATTCACCAGAGGGAAGAAGGGAAAAGGTGGGCATGTGAGAGAAACATTCAAATATCTTAGGCAGATAAAGTACAAGATGCAGTTTGCCATAGAAAAAGAAATTCAAGGTCATGATATGAAGTTGGAGGTAGGAAAACACAGAGAAAATGCTGCTTTACTGGGAAGGTGGTAGGTTCCCGGAGCAGCGGCAACAGAAACTAACAGACTTTGAGCATGGCTTGCGACAGATATAGAGGGGAAATAGTAACAGGGGTGGGAAGATGTTGGGGAAACGAAAAGAGGGCAAGGGGTGGTATGTGAGATGGAGAAAATATGCCCATCTGCCCTGGTCAGTGGAAATTCAAACACAGGAGATGAAAAAAAAATAGCATGAACAAGGACCCGTAGTGTGTAGGTGGTCAAACTTGTACAGCTGAATTCTGGGACACAACTAGAACAGTGTAGGCAGAAATATCTGAGCAGACTGGATGGGTCAAATGTCTTTTGTCTGCCGAGCATCTACTATTATGGCTTTCTTTCTGCTATATGTTTGTATTTTCCCAAAATGTGTTTGCTTATTTTACTAGATAGCTCCACTTTAAAACTGAAAGTACAAGTGTTCAGGTTTGCCATGATAGACTGTAAATACAAGGAAAGTATATTTCACAGAAAGGATGGTGGATGAATGAAATCTCCCAATAAAAGTAGCAGGGAGTAAAAATGGCAAATGGAAGCATGAGAGAATCACAAGGGGATCTTTAGTAGTGGGGAAGTGAGTTAAAGCAAAAATCAAGTGGGGTCTGCAATATTGCGTTTACCTGTAAAATAGTATTGTGATATGTTTAATTACCAGCGAGAGCAGGGCTTCCCAAACTGTGGATCGGGATCCCAAATGGGGTCCGCAAGTGCCTCATATGGCTGTACTCTTATCAGTGGAAGGCAATGTGTGGGGCCTGTGAGCCGGCACGCACTCACAGCCCCTGCAATGGCCCCACCCTCACATGAGTTTAAACAATAACAGAGAGCCCTGTGTGAGGAGGGATCTGAGTCGCTGCAGGGCTTAGGAGCTTGCACTGGCTCTTGGACTCCCTGCTGATGTTGGTTACTAATGCTGCTGCCATTTGCAGATCGCTATCGGGCTTCAGACCGGCCATGGGAGGGAGGGGAAGGCTGAGTTTGCATAGGCTGGTGTACATTGCCCCTGTTTCCTCTCTCCTTGCCCATGCAGCCAAGAGAAAACTGTTGCCCCTGTCATCAGCCTGACTTCTCTTCCCAGTTGTTGTCATCCATCTTTGGCCTAGGACCCAAAGGAAATTGCTGCTGACCCTGGCCAGAGAGATGTTTGAAGGGAGGGATCAGATGCGGAAGGGGTTTGACAGTTGGATAAGCTGGAGAGGGATTAGCTGTGGGAGAGTGTGTTGGGGGGAGAGAATGTAAAGGAGAATCTAGGGGGGTGAGAGGAGATCAGCTGGGAGCATGGAGAGGGATATTGGAGAGGAGGAGGAAGTGACTCTCGGAGGTGAGAGAAAGGAGATGGAGTTGAGTGAGAGAATACAGGATGGGGTGAAAGAGGGATCCATTGGGGGTTATAAGGAGAGCTTGGAGGGATGAAAGAGAGGATGGCTGGAGAGATGAGAGTAGATGGGGCATGTAAGAGGGGATCAGCTAGAGGGGATGAGATCATGAGAGGACATTCTCTGGAAGGGTGGAAATTGAGAGCAGTGGTAAGCTAGACTGCAAGGAGAGAGACTGCACACCTGCTAATTTGTTTTGCGTGTCCGTTGGGCCATGAGAATTTTCAAGTACTAAAAGTTTGGGAAGGCCTAAGCTAGAAATGTATGGATGGTAAGCCGTGTTATGTGAAAGTCTTGAAGATCTGAATGTTACAGATGCTTTTACCTGGCGTGTGCATGCTGCTATACCAGTCCAGTTTTCTCCATGATAGGTACATCTAAATTTCTTCTCTTCTGTGCCAGAGAATTAGTTTTGTTATGCAGAGATCAAGGGAGACAGGTTTGAGTTTGGACTGTTAGATTATATTCTCTTTTTTTTTTCTCCTCGATCGTAGGCGATTAGAGCAGAATTCTATCAAGGTCATCCCTCCTGGAGCTTTCTCACCATATAAAAAACTGCGAAGAATGTAAGTTAAAATATTATTATGGGATATAAATAAGCCTTTTCTACTTTTCTAAGGTTGGGTTTTTTTTCCTTTTAAAACTGAAATGGCTCATGGTCCAAAAAAAACCACTCCTGTCAAAGTTCATACGTCTTTGACCGCCAAAAGATTAAATGATATAGTTGTCCTGTTTTGTTCGTATCCTATGCCCTTTATTGCATTCACCAACTTCAATTGTGTAACTTGAAATTTAGCTGCTGATGAACACCAGCACCTGTACATGAAGGCTGCAGGGCAGTCGCTCTTTGCTATTTATTTCTTTAGATAGCCACAGGTTGCCTGCAGCATAGAAAGCCTCGTTTCCAGAAGGGTCTTCGCCAATTCACTGCCTATGCTAGATGAAACATTGTTTGAAAGTCAGGCGGAACCTGTTGTAATTGTGTCTTATGTATTTTTAGCCATTTTTTTTCTTACTAAGCCTGTGTTCCTATCTGCTAAATTTGCAGCAATTTGCATTTTCGGCTGCAGTCCGAGCAGTAAGCAGAGGGATGGTCCCTTCATGGCCTGAGTTTGAGGACCTCTAGAATATGGGGGTTGGGACGAGGGCAGGGTTGGATGTCAACCATTGGGGACTCGATGTTAAGATCATTGCTTTGTCCTGTTTAAAAGAAAAGCCGTCCTCTCTGCCCTTTGGAGTCATTCTGCAAAAATCCCTTGACCAGCATAGATGGACAAAGATTTGGAGATGTTGGGCCGTGAAAATGTTTTCTCAAGCTGGCTCAGGAATCTTCATCGCTGTCACATAAGAGATTTGCTCCTGTTTGTGATTCTTTGCACATCCCTGAATTTTACAGAGTGGAGGCCTTGATGTGATGTCATTTTAGTGTTAAGTGGGTTGCATTTTTAAATCCCACCTCAGAGTAGAAATAAGCAAGGTTACTGCCATCTCTTTTCTCCCCTAGATAAATCTCAGTGATGCGAGTGTCGTAACTGCTGCTTCAGCAGAACTATCCTGTAAATGGGAATATATCCTAGTAATCTTTTTAAGAATGTTTTTAAAACTGGAAACAAAATGGTATTTTCTTTGGGGGGGGTTTTTTTCACCTGAGAATAGATGCATTTTAATTCAGTGAAATGTGATTTTTTTTTATTCCAGTGACCTGAGCAATAACCAGATTTCTGAGATAGCGCCTGATGCTTTCCAAGGCCTGCGCTCTCTCAACTCACTGTAAGTATAACAGCTCTGTCCGCAAATGAAGAAAAGTCAAAATTCCATGTACATGCATAGTCTGAAAGCTCTGGGCATTTTGGGTTTTGGGTAAAAAAAAAAAAAAATAGCCATTGATGTGCTTCTCTTTTGCTTCTGGAGGCTGCAAGATAGAGAGAATAGAAATGCAAATTGCGTTGTAACCGGAATCATAAAGTTAATGTTTTTCTAAATTGAATCGCAGCATTCAATTTAATTGCAAAGGAAATAATGAATTTGATAAAATAAAACTTTTACTAGCTCATCTATCTCTCAAACTACTCAAATGATTTTCTGAAATTGTTCACACTGGCAAGGGTTCCAGGGACAATTTCTCAATTTTCAGAAAAAAATAGACTTTACTCTGCAAAACCCATGAGAGTGATATTTGGGATTTACTGCTGCTTCAGGTAACCATTTTTATAGTAGTGCTAGACTCAATATAAAATGATCTTTATAACCAAAAGTTTAGTGACACCACTCTGCCAATATAATAAACATTTGTAACCCACTAGAAACCCCTGCTCCACAGCCATCTGGCAGCGTTTGGAAAAACTTATCTATTATAAAAATATAAATACACGAAGGTTTTGAATGTAAAGAAACTGCATTGTCTTTACTAAAAGCAGTATAGCATTTAAGTTATACTTAATTATACAATTTCACGGTAAAGTGACAGATCCATGGTCACATAGGGGAAACTGCAGCAGAACCAGGCCCTCCAAGCCCCTGTGAGTAAAATCACTATTCTAGCATTTATGATAATTTCAACCTTTCAAAGTAATTGTAACTAATTGAACTGCAGCAAGAACAATGAATAGTTAGGTGTCTCTGGTAGTTAAGCCATTAGTTGAGAGTAACTTTTGCTTTGGGGTTTTTTTAAGATATTTGTTCTTTCACATCTAGTCGGTCTTCCTACTTGATTGAATTATTCTTTGCAGCATTTGTTCCCCTTTTGACCGCTTCTCCCAGAAGGTTTCCCATCCCTAATAACAGTGAAGCAGAGCAGAAGCTGATGCAGTTTCTTTACTGTTTCCTGCTCTGTAATCTTGCTGGACCCCTTTTTATGAGGTGAACCTCACTACCTATGTAGCTCCATAGACCGGTGTTTCCCCATCCAGCATGCCTTCAGACCTGATCAGATGTGCCACAGAAAAGTCAAATCCAGGCCAGCACCTGGACGCTCAACAAGAGGAGGCAAACTTGCCTGATCGCGCATGCCGCCTCTTCCTAGTTACAGAATGAGCTCCGGGGGTGTGGTAATTAACTGGCTAGCTGGGGCCTGCTTTGAGCAGAATACAGATTGCACATGGCACCCCTTCATATTCCCCCTCCTATGCTGCCTCTTGTCTTCTCTCCAGGCTGAGTGAGACAGGGAGAGAGTGTTCTGACCACTGAATGTGTTGGGAGCAGTAGACAGCCAAGAAGACTAACTGAGTTGGCTACCCGCACCACAGAGATTTCTCCCTTCTCATGCAGTTGTGCGTGTCTGCCCCCTCCCTCCCTCCTCTTGGGTTAACATTTAGAAGAGAGTAGTGGGACGTTCAGTGCTTCCCTAGCCCTTCTTTTAATCCTACGAGTCTTGTCCATGTTTGCACTGCCTGCTCTGTGAAGGTTGATGTGCGGCACGTTTTTGGGTAACGTAGGTATCACCTTGCACTCGGAAAGGTTGGGAGTCCCTGCCATAAGGGCTTTCGAATGAGCGGGTGCTAGGCCACCTCATAAACCACCTGCCTTTTCTTGAACTTCTTGCTACTTGCAAAATAAGTAAAAGACTAGAAAAGCAGTGAGGGCTCCAGGCATGAATCTGCAAAGTGGGAAGCCCCTTGCAAAGAGGCTCCAAGCTTCATTTGAACCCTGACCAGCGAAGGAGCAGCACCTTTAGGAGAGAAAACTCTTGCTTCACCACTGTTTCTTGCAGAAACTGTGTGGTAAAATATGTCTATAAAACTAACACATAATGGCATTACTCAGCATTTCCTTCATTATTTTCAGATCATGTTTATTCAATTTAGTAGTCAAAGTATATTTTTGTTTCCCGCTTACATGCTGCAGCAGAGCAGCTGTACTGGAGCTGAGGAAAATGGGCCTTTTCTTTTCCTCCTTTCATTCATCATTACCTACAGCAGTTAAGTCCCCAGTCAATACTTTTCCTTTTGGGTGATGATGTGCCCTTATTTACCACAGAACAAGATTGCAGAGTGGTTTCAGTCAGCTTGTATTTGGCTGTGCAGCACATGTGCCTGGAAAAACATACTCATGGTTGGCAAAGCCATCACAATCTGCACTAAAGTAATGGAGAATATGCTTAAACTGCAATCACGGGTGTTAATCTGACTTCACCTTATGGTTGATTTCCTGTAGGAATTCTCATACGAGTTTTTCAGAGCCTTCATTAGAACTTCATGCTTTTCTTGGGCTCAAGCAGGAACAAAACGAAGACAAATCATATTTGGAAACCTCCCTCAATAACTGCAGACTTACCTGGCACCTTGCTTGTCCATTAGCCTTTATTCAGTTCTCCCACCTCAAGCTCTCCTTGCTTTAGGGGTTGCACATGATCATGCTGTTTGGGGAGGGGGGAGAGCAATGCAGATGCACCATGCGCCTTCCTTGGTAGCTAACTAGTGTTCTCCGCTCGGGTTGAACCATCCAGCTCCGTTGTAAATGCACTCTGGCAATAGAGCCTGGCTCATTGCTCCCTCTGAAGCCTGGAATAAGTAGTGTAACTACCAGCAGCAGGCCATAGGGGAGAGGCGAGTCGGTCCTGCTTTTTGGGGAGCATGTCTGTGTGAACAACGTGGCCAACAAGTAATGTTAAAAAACCCAGACTGATGTCCTGTTCCTTGGACAGGTCGTCTTTGCCTGGCAAGCAATAAGATACATCCCAGCTGCCTGCCGGAGCTGTGGTCCTGCCCTTTTGTTCCTGGCATGACAACCCCAGATAAAACCGAGAGGGAGCTAAGGAACCTAGTTGTTGGCGCTCACACATCCACAAAGGCCCTAGAAGAGCCAAAAAAACTGTATTTTTGTCAGGGTGTAAGGCATTTATGGTCAGAAATGTGACCCATGCTTTCAGAAATCATTAACTGTGGTATTTATCTTCTACCAAACAAACTTGAGGTGAAACATGCTGTAAGCAGTGGTAGCTGGCAGTGTTTCGGAAGCTAAACAGTAAAATCTTCATGGAAACTGACCACGTAATGCCGATTGCATACTCTGCTAATACTCTTCTTTCTAATTTTTAAGGGTTCTTTATGGAAATAAAATTACGGAGCTGCCGAAAAACCTGTTTGAGGGGCTTTTTTCTTTGCAGTTGTTGTGAGTATTTTATTTAATGTTAAGGTTAAAAAAAAAAAAAAAAAATTCCAACCAAGCAATGTAGAAATTTTCAATAATAAAAATGTTTAAAAGACCACCAACAGCATTTATAAATTCATATGAAAAGAGTGAGGAATGAAGACCTCTTCTAACCAATTTGTGGATACAAAGCAACTTTTTTATATTGTCCTTGTACAGAGTTAATACATTAGTATGCATAGCTTTTTCGATGTTGGGCTAATATTTTGTATAATCCTTACTGAAGTTGCTGCACCTGTCTCTTCTCCCTGCATGAAGGGCCATCTCTGTTTGATTTGATAGTGGGTGTTATGCCGCAGAACAGTGAAATGATGATCACATTTTGTCCAGGTGATCAGTGGGTAGGGTAATGCTACTGAATAAATATAAACTCTGTGACAAGGGCCCGGAAAACGTCTGTGGTGCTCTGTTGCAGATTATCTGGGGATCAATAGCTGGTAATTCTAAAGAATGACGAGCGTAAGAGGCGAATATCCATTTGGTTGATTAGACGCATTTCTTGTTCTAGCCCTATGGAAATGGGGATTTAGCAGGGTATGTTGTGTAAGTACAAAACAGAGGAAGGAAGGAGCCGGGCAACGTTATGCAATTTGAAAAAGTGAAGCAGGGTGCCACCTAGAGGTTTAGATTTAAGATTCTTCCCCTCTGTTTTTTGTTTTTAATTTTTTTTTTAGCTTCTAATGAGTTGGATGCAATAAGGGTGATTTCAGCAGAGAGCACAGTTTTACCCTTGGTTGTATGAACATTTTTTGTGCACAAAATGTTACACCTGAAGCAGCAAGGAGTTTTGCACACAGAAAAATGTGTGTGTCAAACTGTGTATCCCGCTTGGCGCCCTTGCGTGGAAATCCTATGCAAATGAAGCCATTAATTATTACCTCCAAAGGCAAAGAGGTGCGCTGGCTTCATTCAGGGTTTCTTAAGAGCTGAAAATTTTACATCTGGTCCGAGGTGGAGTAAAATTTCTCTGAAATAAAATTCCCACCCCAGAGCCTGTGATTGGGATTTATGCTCAAAAAGCCTGCTTTGTGCACACAGAACATGTTTTGTATGTATAAATCATTTTTTATGCACACAAATCGTTTTCTGCACAAGTGTCCTTTTTTCGTGCACACACGGGTTTTGTGCACATAAATCATAGCTGAGACTCCCCCCAAGTTTAAAATGTGTTCAACTTGTGCTGAGTACACATTTTAACTCACATTTGTGTACACACTTTAACTCTCAATGTATTAGCGTAGCATTAGTTACTGCATTGGGAGTTAAAAAAAAAAAAAATTGAAACTGCGCGTGAAGAAACTGCACTGAATGACAATGCACAGTTTTAACCCACGTTATTGTATGGGCCCCAACGTTACTATAGTTAGATAAAAAAGAAAGACAAACATGTAACATCGCAGATCTGTGATCAGTGATACCTTCCAGGACATAGAGGTTTGAGAGCAAGCTTCATATAGAGAGATTTATCCAGTTACTTGGTGATAGTTTTGCACATTGGTATGTGGAAGGCCAGGATCTGATTCCACAGTTCGGCTTTTGCTCCAGCTGGGAATTCGGGATGCTACAGAGACATTATTCATAGCCTTGGGGGGGAATGGGAGGAAGTCTAGGCCATAGCTCAACATCAGCACCTAGTGATCAGGCTCAGGATGTGCAGTTTGGGTAGGAGGCATGGTCCGTGGGACCAGTCCAACAACACTTGCGGCAGTGACTGGGCAAATGGGGGGGTTATTAAATAGCAGGGTGGGGGCGGATGAATGGAAGGTATCTGAAGGTTCATGGCATGGTAGTTGAGTAAGTGACCCAGTTTTGATTGAGCTGGAAGCTCAGAGGAGCAAAAGGAACCTGCCATGCTTAAAAAAAAAATGTAGGTAGACTGGTAAACATAATTTTGGGATTTTTATTTTATTTATAGCTTACGCCTTTAATTGGTAGCTCAAGGTGAATTACAGTCAGATTCTGTAGTTATTTCCCTGCTTCAAGAAGGCTTACAGTCTGACTCGACGTAATAAAATTTGTGTTAAATTTTAGTGTGAAGTTATGGTTAACGCATATGGGAGAAACCAGTCGTACTGGGCGCAGTAAGCTGACGCAATGAAAATCGATCAGAAGTTTTTTAAAAAAAATGTGCTAAATGAAAAAAAAAGGTTAATCTGAAAAATCTGCACTAATGCAGAAAAGTGCTTTAAAATGTGAATAAAAACAGCAAGTAGGAAAATGCTTGAAATTGTGACCAAAATGGCCTTGCATACAAGACTGGCATTGCACATCTCAGTTTAGCATAATCTCGCCAGCAAGGCCATTTGGGCAAATGCCAGGTGAAATCAATGTAAACGTTCTGGGGCAGAAACCTTCATCTGACCAGTATACACTTTGGCACTGTGCATCCTGATTAGGGTACAAAAGAATGCCAAATGTATGGCTGTAGATACCCACTCAAGAGAGCTTACCCTTTCATTTCACTTGGCATGCTCTGCTCAAATGGCCTTTCATGCAAGAATATGCCCAAGTCGAGGTGCAATCTTGCACATTGTGCCACGGTTCAGATTGTGCCTACTGTTCAGTAGTCTGTGCTTGCACCAGAGAGCTTATACTTCAGTTTTACATGCTCTGCCTTGCCACAATGGGGCAGGCATCTACAGGTGAACAATGTGCACTGGCAGTGTGGCATAATGGCTTTTCCTGCGAGGTTGGCACTCTGCATTAGTTGGTTCATGTGGGGTATGTACATACACACTCTCCCCCTTATGCTTTCTGCTTTGTAGCCCTCTCCCTTCCCTGTGTGTGTGTGTGGGGGGGGGGGGAGGGGGGAGGTATTAATGTTGTGGGGCAGGCATGTGACTGGTGTATGTTGGAGGGGCAAATGTCGGGGGGTCGGGGGGTGGATGTGCATATTTTATGACTGGAGGAACTAAAATTCTTCGGCTGGCACAATGCTGGAAATGTAATACCTGAATCTGAGGTGAAGTAAACTCATATTTCTGGTGGCCAAAGTTATTCTGTTGCTGTGGCCCAGTCTGGTAGAAGCAGCTAGACACTCCCACACTGGGCACTGCAATAGTTTGACATGGCCACCAAAAATGTGAGTTACGTTTTCCTCCTGCTCTGACGTAGGAGTTAAATGTGCTTTAAGCTGTCTGTCCTTTAACACAACTCCCTGCATTGCTGGGACATTGCTAATGTTTCTTTTACATGGGATTTGCATGCATTTGCACTAGTTTTAAGCCCTGATTTTTACTTCTGTTTTCACACATTTTTTAGTTGTTAATCCTGGAATTTAATAGGGGTTTTAACTTGCCACAGAAAAATGCATACTAAAACAGGAGAAAAAGCTGCTAAAGTCAGCGCAGCCCCTGATGACATACCCGAGACAATGGAGGGTGCTGTGGCCTATAATAAGCACTTCACAGCCATTACTGTATACTGTTGTGTAGTTTTAACTTTTCTCTACCTAAAACTTTGCAACTGGGCATGAAAGAGAGCTTCCACGCTTTCTTCGTGCCAGAAGAGAAGAGCTAAAATGAGAAATAGATGACAGTATGTCATATTTAGCAAAATTCTTATGTTAAAACAAAAAAAACAAAAAAAACCCCATGCCATGAACAAGCCAAAAATGTATTTTGGCATAGAAGGACGGGGGCATGTCTTGCGCCTGCATTGAAAGCCTGAGTGTGTTAACTGGTAGGGAAGGATGTATGGTGGCTTCTATGGGAAAAACTGCAGGCGAGGAGTTACAACACACACAGATAATTCTTGCTTTTATCCAGCAGAGATTGATGCTTATAATAGAGTTGGATTATGTACAGTGTTACAACTGCTTAAGTGGTGTAAATGCTGTTAATCTATGTGAATGCACTCAAATACAGATCAATAACATATATATATATTTATCTCTCTCTGTGTATGTATGTGTATGTATGCTTTGTATATATGTTTTGTGTTTGATCTTTATTTCTGTACATTTTGTTAGTCCAATAGTGTGTCACCTGTTTTTCTTTGATCTTTTCCGTTGTTAAAAACTAAACTCTTCATTTTTTTTGTTCTGCTTGCCTAAGAGCACATGGGGAGCACTTTCTGAAATCCAAATGATCGCAGGCTCCTGCGTGTTTAGAGTTTAAATTGTATTTTTCTTTTTTATTCTGTAGGTTACTAAATGCCAACAAGATAAACTGCTTGCGGGTGGATGCCTTCCAAGACCTGCACAATCTGAACCTCCTGTCCTTATATGACAACAAGCTGCAGACCATCGCCAAGGGCACCTTTTCACCACTCCGGGCTATTCAGACTCTGTATGTATTATTTTGTCATTGGGAGGGGAGCGGCTGTTTTTATTATTTTTTTTTTTGGTCCGCTGTCGTGCCGCTCTCCGTTTCGCATTCAGGCTTACAAAGCATGCTAATACTTAGAAAAATTTGCCAGGTCAGTTGCAAACAATAGGTAAAATTATTTCCATTCATTCCTGAAAGGCATTTGGCTCAGAACCCGTTTATCTGCGACTGCCATCTGAAGTGGCTGGCGGATTATCTCCATGCAAACCCTATTGAGACCAGCGGTGCCCGCTGCACCAGCCCCCGCCGGCTGGCAAACAAAAGGATTGGCCAGATCAAAAGCAAGAAATTCCGCTGCTCAGGT
Source organism: Rhinatrema bivittatum (assembly GCF_901001135.1). Taxonomy (NCBI): domain Eukaryota; kingdom Metazoa; phylum Chordata; class Amphibia; order Gymnophiona; family Rhinatrematidae; genus Rhinatrema; species Rhinatrema bivittatum. The sequence continues at coordinate 189,907,147 of NC_042615.1, read as the reverse complement.
AATTTTCTTAGCTCAGCTGCAGTTTTTTTCTCTTTTTTTTTTTATCCTTGCCAAAAACTAAGTTTTACAGAAGCTTTGACAAAAGGAAACGGGCTTTCTCCTGAATTCTTAAGCATTTTGAACCCCTTCTTTGTTTTATTGCTGCCGCTCGTGGGAGGTGCCGCGTTTGATCCTGGAGCTGTAGTGTAGGTGATTTTTAACGCATTTGGAACGAAATGTAAAAAGGCGGCGTACTAATGCCGTGCCCAGAAACACAAGGCCGCGGTTTATCCCTTTCATTGCAAATCTTGGAATGAGAAGTAATTTGTGAACCAGTGGGAACACGTGAAAGAACTTTTGAGTTTCTCGCTCTGTAGCGGAACTTGGGCATGTTCAGTTTAAGCGGGGGGAACTTGCCGCAGACTGAAATCTTACTGTTTACCTTTTCTAATCTAATTTCATTTCCTAGTTACGCTTTCTTAAGACTAAACTTTTGTCATCTGGTATCCAGCTGCCCCGTTCTCTGGCTCATTCAGGCTTGAGTGCAGATGCCAGCAGCAGCGGAGGACTGGTTTATTGTCCAGGCTCCAGATGCATTGTTACAAAGCAGCTCCTGCTGTGAATGCCTAGCTTTTTTTTTTTTTTTTTGGGGTCACTTAATTGTCTGTAATTAACTTCAGTTGCTCCCTACTCTTAGATAACTCCTCTCCCTGCTCACTGACATTCAGGTACATCTTTTCTATTTTTTTTTTTCTCTTTTATCACATGTAGCTAAGGAACAGTATTTCGTTCCAGGTAGGTTTCGCTGTGTAGCAGGGATGACGGCTGCAAACACCCTTAATCCGTGGAACTCATAAATTTGTCTTAGGTTCTAGGAAAATAATGCATGCATTATTTACTGCAGTGGATCCCTTTTCCGCAAGCATCCTTTCCCCTGTCCAGTTCTATTTCTGATCCTTTGGGCTTTGCATGCAGCTCCTGCCCCTTTTTGTTTTTTTTTTTTTCTTGTACATCTTGCTCCAGCTCTTGCTTTCTCCTTTTTCCTCTGAGTATCTGTGTGTAACTTGTATCCTAGAAGTGCTTCATTTATTCATAGGATTGTTTTCCCCAAATGCTAGCTTTAACATAAGGCCTTAAAGAAAAATATTGAAAAATTATCATCTTCATGGATACACTTAAATAAGGAGTGTCCTGCCAACTCAGCTTCTGCATAATAATCTTTGCTGCCCTCATATCTGCAAAATTGCAATAGAATACAGTGGCAAAAAAGCGGATGTCCGTTCAGATACTCTGCTGTCACATCTGGGCCTTGCATCAGAAGTTGGGGTAAAATGGGGACATTCGTTCATTCAAGGCCACACCGGGTTAGGATTATGTATCCAGTTCATGGTGGTTATCCAGAGAGTTGTTCTATTCTGTGTAGGAGTTAGTTGGTATCTTTTACAGTATCTGAATGAAATGGCTGAAAGGCTGGAATATAAATCAAATCAAATATAAATAATGCACCCTGGGAAAACATTTGGTATTTATATCTATTATACATTTGTTTACGGTGGTGTTAAAATTGCAAAATGAGACAAAAGATGAAACAGAAACTCTCAATATGTTGCAGTTTCTATGCAACACTATTGAGCAAGTTTGTAAGGTTTTTTTTTCTGCACACAGTTTTTTTTTTTAACTCTGCAGTTTTCTCTCTTCCCTTCCTCCTTCCATCTTTATCAGAACCAGTCTCTGTTAGTCTTAAGGCACCGTGAGCCTTCAGTTGCAATTAAACAGAGCTCTCCCTTCCACTCCATTTTATGTCCCTTTCAACTCAGCCCAATCACTGTAGCAACAGCTCTCAACTGGGGGCCACCAACCACAGCTCCTTCTAGAACCATTAGATTTTACTGTCGAACAATCACTTGAAACTCCCTCCCTTCCAAGAGCTGTGAGCATTGCTTCGAGCATCCCCAGCTGGCCTGGCGAGAAAGACTTAGCCCAGGAATCTAACCCAGACCCTTCCCCATGACAATACAAAGAAATGCTACTGAGCCACCAGGCCAGCCAACCTGCTCTGTTTAAATCTAATGCCATGCATATAAAATATTCCTCTTTGCAGAACGTACAGTTAATAGAGATGTGCTTCGGGTTTAAAGTTTGTGTCTGGCTTCGTTTCGGGGCCCTTCCGCGGGAATTTCGTTTTTCCTGCGGTTCTTTGGGGGGGGGGGGGTGCCGATTTTTGGGATAGTTTGCACTGACGTGGCAGAGTTAGTGCGCACTAACCCGAAAATTATTTTTTTCTGAAATTTTGGAAAAAATTCAATCGTTTTTTGGTTCTCCCGAACCATTCCGAATTAGGCAATTCCGTTGAAATTGCCTAATTTGGGGAAAACAATTGTACATCCCTAATAGTTAAGCAGCATAAAAAGGAGAGATTCAAAAGTTTTGGAGATGTCTGCCTTACAAAGGTTTAAAGGAGAGGTAAAAGAATGGTTATAGTAGTGAACTAGTATTCTAGCTCCCCAGAAATTCTTTTCTTCTTTATTAACCTCCCCAGGATGGCAGGTTATGTAAAAGATTATCTTGTAGGCACACTGGGCATAATTCAATAAAGATGTTTCAGTGGGAACTAATGAGCACAAAAGATCTTTTTCAATATGGTCTATATGCTGAGATTCAAGGACATTGCAGACTCTAACATTCCTGGCTGGTCCACCGAATTCAGCTCTGTCTAAGCTGGGGTGGCCGAAATAGCAAGGGCAGATGGCAACATTTTGGATCCATCTGCATCTTCCGTAAGCAGCATGAAATCTCCACAGCAAAAAAAAAAAAAAAGACTCTCTTTAGCCTTAAAAAGCGGCAGGGCAAGCTTAGAGCCTTTAAGATATCTAGTTGCACGTTTCCTGGTTCTGTTGCTTTCTTCTTTAATCTGATTCCTCCGTCTCATTTCTTTTTTGTCCTTGTAGCTTCCATTTCTCATATTTTCACACATTTATGGTAAAAAAAGGTTTGTACTTTTTTCTTTTTCATGACCATTGATTTTTTTTTGAAGGGGGGGAGGAAGGAGAGGAAGAATTGAACCCCTCCCAGAGCCCACTCTTAAACTGTTCACGGTGTATGTTTGCGGGACCTGCATTAGTGTGGTATCTGCATGGGTTTCTGATGAGGAGCCAGGAAGCATCTCAACTGAATTTGATTCATAGTGGCGGAATAGTTCTAATACTCTACGCACTAATGCCTCAGGAATGAAATACAAACCTGCATTTATTTATTTATTTATTTATTGTTTTTGTTATACCGAGTTTCATGATAGGCATCACATCAACCCGGTTTACAAATAACAAGGAGTGTAAAGCATAACGTAACGTAAAAAACAATGTTTTCAATAAGAACCTTGAACTTTAAATACAGTGAATCAGAAAAAGGGAGAGGGAAAGTTACAAAAAACAAGGAAAATAAACTTGGGATGGAAGGGGAGAAATCATGAAAGAGATCTTCATTTCTTCTACCTTAAGGAAAAAAAAATACAACTTTTCTCCCCTAAGCCCCACTGCTGCTGCTTAAATTACAACAGGCCTTGAAGTGTTTGTCCCCAAACACTGCTGCCATCCTTCTGCCTCTGAGTGATTTTTCTTTGCTGCTTTTTCATTTTTGACGTTAAGTGTGTGCATGCGGTGCTACTGTACAATGCTGTAAAGAAGATTTAGTATGCGGTGTTACCTTTCTTCCGCTGACAGGTGATAAATGCCTGATCAGCAAGATACACATGAACCTCTTTGTTATGATACAAGTACATAAAACATTTTTCTTTTCCCTGTTAATGGTTGAGTATCTAAGACGCACGTAATTCATTCACAAACTTCAAATACTTGTGCTTTCCTAAACACTACAAAATAGGTGCAGCCCTGCTGGGCACAGATTGGAATAAGTGACATTTGAAGCTTGGGGGGGGGGTTGTTGAGTTTTACTTTCCCTGTGGTGCTGTGGTGTAGATCTCTCAGCACTGCGAGCCAATTCACGAGAGCTGCAGTGAGGGCTATGAGAGCTCGCATGGCCATGTTCTAACATTTTGGTTTAACTGCCATGAAAAGGGTAAAAGAGGGTCAGGCCATCGGTATCAGAAGTCCAAGCTTGTCGTCGTCAATTCCTTTCCAAGCAAAGGGCAAAACTTGCAACTGCAGTTGGCATTCAGTGACAAACAATTTATTTCTTTTAACAGCCTTTGCCTGTATAAAGTCTGCTAAAATAAACATCCCAAGTCTGCAAGCTGGGGGCGAGGGCTGTGAGGCAGACTCGCAGAAAAAGGGATAGTGAAAAGCCCAAGCAGGGGGGAGGGGGGCCTCTGCCTGAGAACCTCTCTGCAGTCCTGGGCGTCTTTTTGCCTTTTAAAAATGTTGGAGAGGAAGACGTTATCAGCTAGACTATTCTTCCTTGAAGATTGCCGGCCTCTGGGAGTAAGTGCACATGCTTTTTGTCTGTAATTGTACCTAGAGCTCGGGCTGCTTGGGAATGCCCTGGATAACTGTGAACCCTCGGCACTTTGCTACTGGATTCCTACTGCTCCCCCCCCACCCGTCTGTGGAGCTGATTCCTCCAGTTTGCTCGATGCTTCCCTGTAAAGTTTTGACTGATTTTTGTTTATGCTGTGTGTGAACGTTGTGTCCTGTCTGGCATAATGCAAACCGGGCTCCATGTTCCCTGCTTTGAACAGACGAGACCTGCTACGGGGAGACGCAGATGGATATTTGTTTCAGAAAGCACTGAATTCTCGTGAAAATGTGACTAGGTGCCTTATTTTTAGGAGGGAAATGAGCAAGTTTGGGACAGGAATTGCTTTAATCTTTTTATTTTTTGGAAGCTCACTTTATGCTTTCTGGGAAGCAAACTCCACACTGAAGTTAATTGAAGGTCCAGGGGCCATGAAGAGCATGAAATTATTTATTCATACAGTTTTATATTCTGGCCATGGAAAATAAGCACACTATTTTGACTCCCACATGATTTTTCTTTATTGGAAAATATCTTTAATTCTTTTAGCATTTCTTTCAGACAACAAGTATTTAAAGCTCTTAACATCTAAATGTTTGTGTGTGCGTATAAAAACAATTGTAGTTCTGTGAGGTTGAATAAACCTCACATTGCCTGTGCATGTTTATTGCTCAACAAAAATAATTTCATATTTCTACTTGTGCTCAAGTAGTTTTCTTGACCCTTTGCTATGGAGAGAGAGAGAGGGGCAACCACTGTGGAGATATGCAAATGTCCTAAAAATGTTTGGGGGTTTTTTCAGTAACAGGTTGCAGCCTTTTGGGGGTTTCCTTTTTCTAGCTTTAGGATCTCAGTTGACTGCTACATTACGATCATTCTCACAGAAGGACTTTTGGAGTCAATAGATGTTAGTAGCAGTAAAATGTGAACCTGACCAAATCTTTGAGGCCTAGAGAAATAAAGGAGCAAAGGCCAAAGGTTGCATGCATAATTGTGTTCTGTTATAAATAAAGAAATGCAGTGCTATTATAATAAAAATGTACAACACAAATAGTTTAATGTCTAGCCGCACGCTTCACAGGCTGTATTGCTCTAATGCTGATTTGCTCTAATGCTGTTTTATGTATGCAAAGGAACTCATCTGGCTCGGGGTGAACAAAAATCTGCATATCTGAGTAGGCATGCAAGGCCTTAGAACAGAGATGATAACCATGCTTCAGTTCATTATAAGCCACTCAAACTCTGCTTTGTACTAAGGTGCTGGGCATTACTAATACCGGCAGTGCATGTAGAGTATCAAAGGAGAAGCTGCGATGCAGAGTGTCACGCCATGCCAATGCACGTGCTTTGATAGCCCTCGCTCAGCACAGGGCTGTTGTCTTTACTGTTTAACACTTCTTATGTCACTTAAACAGCATTTCTCAGGAAAAGCGGGCTCTCTGTTTATGGAAATAAATGATTGCTCTTTCTATTCAAGATGAATGTCATGTTATGATCGGCTTTCATTTCAGTATAGAGAAAAAGAAAGCTTGTTAAATTTTTGTGTTTTTCCTGGGGCGGGGTTACTGTTTTAATTGGGATTATTCTGTCTCTCTCCTTCTTGGCTCACTTTACTTTTGCAGGAGTTCATCGTTTTGGGTGTACGTAAACTTAAGTGTCTTAACTCACAGTGACTTTTCCAACTCTGCTGCTTATTTCTGTACTTGTGTGTCTTTCCACTTTTTCCCCAAAGAGAGCCATCAGGTCCTTTAAGCATGTCTCCGGTTTCTCCTTCAGACTGCCCTTGGTTTCTCACTTGGTGTTTTCACTTTGTGTGCCTTTTGGCCCTCTAGTTGTAGGAGAAGCGGTGGAGGGACACATCCGTTTCTTTTTGTACTTTATTTTCTTGTACTCCTGCTTGGGCTGCAGGGGGATAATCCTGTTACGATGGCAGTGGGCATTCTGCAGCAAGAATGCCATGCCTTGTCCACAGGCATTGCACTTCAAGAGATTCTGCGGCTTTTCACCTCTTCCTTCTTGTTTCATTCCTTGAACTTACCCTTGGCCCGTTGGATGCGTATGTGATAACCGAGCGAGATGTTCTGTTGTGCTTGATCTAACCATGTGGTTGTGAGGTATGAGTAAAACATGGTTCTGTCAAGCACCATGGAACGTCACGCAGCTTTCTACAGCATGGCGAGCTGCTGAGGCATAAGAGAGGGGCAGATAACTTGAAAGTTAAATGAGGAGAGGAGGCTCTCAATCTTGAAAAGGTATTACTAAGATTGTGGATTTAAAAGTTACATGAGCGGGATTGTACAAAGAACGTAGTAAAATCTGAAAGTACTATTGAAAGGAAAACCAATCATACTAGAACAAAGAGATGGCAAATAACAGCTAAGAGTACTCTTGTGGAGACGTCTTGAGTTCTAGTATTCCTGTTGGTCCTAAGTAATCTGGATTTAGTAGTATGTTGTTTTTTTCTAAACCAACATGGAGTTTATTCAAAGATGTCGCTGTACATGAACTTTTGAGACCATACCATCTCTCAGGCATTTCAAGGGGAGACCTGTGCAGTACCAAAAGCTTGTGTACAGCATCTTTGGATAACTACCAGGTTGGTTCAATAAAAAATTCATATCTTGCAGAGAATCCAATGAGTCTTGGAAAAAATCAAACTGTATGAAATAACGATTTTGTGAATAGTTTTAGAGGAGGAAAGATTGGCTCCAAAGGCAACCAGCAGAAAGTATGGCTGTGAAAAGCTAAAAGTTGTTCTCTCATCATGTGAACTTGGTCATGTTTTTTTTTTTTTTCCAGAAAATCTCAAGTCCTTATGTTTAACCCTAAATCATGTGTAAGTCTGGGAACCCCCTTATGTCTGTTCAACTGAACAAAGTTTGCCAAACATTTTCCAAGTTGTCAACACTTGCAATCTGCTTAACATTTTTTCGCTCCAAGAAAATAATATTCCAGCCTGTGGACTCACTCTCTGCATCATTTTTTGGCTTGAATCTCACAGGCACAGAGGATTACCGATCCAAACTGAGTGGAGATTGCTTTGCAGACTTGGCATGCCCTGAAAAATGCCGCTGTGAAGGAACCACCGTAGACTGCTCCAATCAAAAACTCAACAAAATCCCTGATCACATCCCCCAATACACTGCTGAGCTGTAAGTTCAATTTCATTCATCTGGATTGTTCCCCCAGTAATTTGCCTTATTTTCAATCTGGTGATTGCACAACGGAAAGGTCACAACGTAATTGTTTTCTCAATGGAGACAGGTGAAATGTCGATGTAAAAAAAATAGTTATTACAAGTTCTCAATCTCAGCCAAAAGGCCAAGAAAGGACTGTGCTTAGGTTGTGACTCACATCATGCACTTGGATCTTGGCCAAAAGGTGAAAAAAAGAAATGCCACCAGCACTGTTTCCCACAGTGGGGAAGATGAGAATTAAACATGACAATAGTTTAACATTCAGACATGTTAGGTTTCTCCTGGATAATCAAACAACCTATATAAGGTCATGAAAAGAAAGTTGTAACTTGAATATTTATAATGTATAATTAAAAACAGGTTTGGGTCTTCTATTACGTGCCAGTGAGGAGAGCCCCGTTGAGTAATAGTGCAGTAAGAGAAGGGACAGAGAGTGAAGGAAAGGAAAGTGGTGAGGATAAGTGAGTGAGTGAAATGGAAGGGACCTGAATGAGTGGAAAGGAGAGGGTGAGTGACTGAGAAGGGAGGTGGTGAGTGTCAGGGAAAGGAATGAGTGTGCGGGTGGGTAGGAGAGAGGGAGGGACTTGTGACTGGGAAGAGGATGAGTAGAAGTAAGGGAAGAGGATTGAGTAGGAGGGTGAGTAACAGAGGGGAATAATTGGGAGTAAGAGTGAGTGACTGAGAGGGGAGGGAAATGAAGGGAGGGAATGGCTGAGGGGTGAGTAGGAATGAGAGGTTAGTAATTGAGAGGGAAGGGTAATGAAAGGAAAAAGGGTGAATGGAAGTGAGAGGGTGAGAGATGGAAGGTTAAGGGGATTGAGTGGGAGGGTGAATGACAGAGGGGAGTGAATGGGAGTAAGTGTGAATTACTGAGGGGAGGGAATGGGAAGGGAGGATTAAAGGAGTGACTAAGGGGTGAATGGGAATGAGGTGAGTGACAGGAAAGGGTAATGAAGCAAGGGGAAAGGGTGAGTGGAAGTGAGGGGATGAGTGATGGAAGGGGATTGAATAAGAGGGTGAGTGACAGAGGGAAGGGAAGAGTTGGGGTTGAGTGACAGGGAAAGAGGGTGCATGACTTGAAGGTGAGTGAGAGGGAAGAAAGGTACATGAATGTGTATGTGTGAATGAACTTGTGTGTATATGAGAGAGAAAGGAGAAAGTTTGTGTGTACCCTCCTCTCGTTCCCCCTACTCTAATCCAAGTCTACAATCTCAGGGTGACTGGAAATGAAGATTCCAGGTATGAAGAAGGGGGAGAATTTGTTTTTATCCTTATTTGTTATAATTATTGGGTGTTTGATATGTCTGCAGTTTTGAAATATTTGATTGATTTTGGGGAAATGTTTAAAGGGTTTTTAAAATAATATTTATTCTAAATTAATAGGTGTTCTGTTTGTCATCTGTTTTGAAATATGCTTTTATTAGTATGGTTTCCTCACTGTTATGATTGATTTATATTTCTTGATTTTATTTTATGAGGAATGTTGATATTTCTGTTTTTTTTAATTTATTGCACTGCATATGAGTCTGGCTTTTAGGGTTTCCAGTCCACTTTTTTGTCTGCACCTTACTATTTATACTTTATGGCTGCATATATGACTGATGTGAGGTAGTCTCCTTGGTGTGAAAACACCTACCTTTTGGGTTGAAAGTTTTTCTGATTTTGATAGAGGCTGGGATCCATGGCACTTAAACCTGCTGGATACTGAAATGCCTACAAGTGGTAAAGATTTGATTGCTATGTCAAAGGACCTGCCCTGCTCCAATCCACCCTACCCTCAGGCCCTTGCACTCAATAACTTGTAATGTGGCCCTCACACAGAAAGGTTTGCCTACCCCTGCTCTAGAGTATGCATATTCAGGTCCTTTATCCTCCTATGGATTTTGATACAGACCCTGCACCATTTTGGTAGCCCTGCTTTCAGCTTCCTCCACCCAGTCTGTTTTCTTTTGGAGATTCGGTATATGACCTTGAGCCATTCTTTATCAGCCTTGTGATCAACCATAACTTGTGAGCATTTTGCACAAGGATCTTGCATCTGTGCAGCTTAATCTGTATAATATTTGCACTTTTTGATATTAGTTTTTATTAGCATGTGTTTATTTAGTGTCAGTTTTAATCCAGTGACAAATGGTGACTAGAGAGAAACCTTGAGCACCGTTTTTTGTCAAGTAACCATGTGACCATGTTCCAGAGAAATGTCTGCTGGCTTTCCAGGCATATGGTGCTTATGGAGCAGTGTTTTTTTGTGTGTGTTGATTGCTGGTTTTCTGCCATGTCATTAGAATAATTTATTTAAAATATAGTTTGAAAATCAAATTTTGTGATATTCTTTCAGTGATTGAAGCATGTATTACTAAATTCTTTGTCTTGCTTTTTCTGCAGGCGTCTCAACAACAATGAATTTACAGTGTTGGAAGCTACTGGGATCTTCAAGAAACTTCCGCAGCTGCGCAAAATGTTAGTTCAATCTCCTTGATCAACAACTCGTCAGCACACCGCTTTCTCTGTTGTACAACTGCATTTTAATTAGATTCAACCCTGAGTGCTAGATGAAATAGATTCCTACAAGAATAAGAGCCAGTGAGATGTAACATGAGTTTTGGCCTGATGGGTGAGGTAGACCAGGGCTGACAGATCTCTCTTCCATGGGTCCAGGCACCGTCATTAATATCCTCTCACGCTGCATAGCTTTGGTGTCTGAGTTTAGCATTCAGACAGCTGGTCTGTTGTAGCACCACAGCAGGGATCTCACTGTCAGAACAATTCAGAAATGATTCCAGTTTCCTTTACTGCTCCCCAAACCATGCTGTTCTGCTTCTTTCAGCACTTTCAGGACATGCTTTTGGCTTTTTGCGTCATTAAATTTTCATTAGAAAAAATCAAAGCTAAATGATTGGAAAACTGACTTGATAGCTCATCTGTATTAATTCATGCTGCAAGAGGCAGAAGGGCATGGCAGTGTGTGGCCTGTATATGCCCGATGGTTGCATAGTTCATTTTGAAATCTATGGAGCTATTGCTTTATCTCAACAGAAGGCAGTCATATTCATTAGATGGTAAAGAAATACATCCCTGCTGGGCAATAATTTCAAAGTAAAAGTAAGTAGACCAGATCAGTTAAGTAGTAAAACCTAATTCAAATAGGCATGTACTAGCCTACTAATGACTGAACCTTATTTAGGCTCAGACACGTAATCTTGCCAAGGTCATTACTTTGGCAGTACACGCTTGCTGCGAGAGAGTATTGTGACTAAGAAGCCATTTGTTTCCCTTTTACATTGAATTAGAAATTAAATCACAGACCACCAATGTAAGTCGTACAACCAGTCAGCAATGTTCCCTCAGTAGAGACCTGCACAGTAAGAAAATAGATTAGTTGGTAGATATCACCATTTTATGATGAACTGTAGGTGATTTTGTTGGAAAAGAAAATGTTGCAAATGAAAATATCAGCCCTACTTAGTCTGTTCGATCCAGTTTGAACAAGTCAGCGTTTTACTCCCACATTGCTCAGAATTAAGCACAAAATCCTTTTAAGTATCCAACTATAGCTGCCATTGCCTGCCTAAAAGTTTTCCAGTTTTCAGCCATCCTTCTAAGGCACTATGAAATTACATTCACCATCTTTGTTTTAATTCAGAGAGAACAGGAATAGGCAGAAATAGAAAAAGCATGGCAGTCTAAAATCTTAAGAGGTCGATTTTAAAACGATTGCGCATGCACCCATTCTCGCATGTGTTGGCACACGAGCGAGGATATGCTAGAATTTTTAATTGTGCGTGCATTTACACGTATGTTTTAAAATACACCAATTGCATGCAAGTATGCTCCTAATTTTAAGAGGTTACTCGAGCACAGCTGGCATGAGTGTTTTCCTAGCGTGTAGCAGATCGACTCAGGACCAATGGGTATAGTGTACTCCTGATAGCAGTTGGAGACTGATCAGATTTCAATCTGTCGTCAGTCCTAGTACATATACCCCTGCAGGAAGTGCAGCTCTTCAGTATTTTCCGCCTCTATAGCAGTTAGGGACTATATGCACGCTCTCACAGCGTTAGAGTAAATTTAATGGAGAAAACCCGAAACAAGAAGAAATCTTACCTCTACAGACGAGCCCCGCTCTCCTGTGGTGACACCCTCTGGTCCCCTCCCCCAGTTGAGAATTCCCGAGGTGATTTCCGCGATCCCTCTAAGGTAAGCCTCGGTCCGGCGGCCAACTCTCGGCGGGGACCTAGCCCCCAATTTTGGACGCAGCTGAGAGACAGCGGGTGCAACCTCGAGCGCGGCGGTGAAGGTATCTCCCCTCTCCCCCCGCAGCTGGAGACCGCCCGGAATGAAACCGGGAAGTGCCGAGACAAGGTAAGGTAGACATCTTCTTTAAAGACTCCAGTCTCTGAAGCTCGAGGAGTCGCACAAGTCGCCAGCCGGGACCAGTGCCACCGGGTTGATCCGCCCTAGCAGGGCTAGGCCCCGGTTAGGTCCAAGGGTCCTCCCACGTGGAGACCCTCAGAGGTAGTCGCCATCTTGTCCATGTGGTCACCGTCGGCATTTGGCCCTGTTCGCAGCCCTGTCCGCCGTCGTGAGCCGGGCGCACAAATTACTTGTGCGCACAACATCGCATACTCAAGTACCATGCGCACAAGTTATGCGCGTAACACGCACTTACTGTGCCGGGCACATACCTGCGACTTGTGCGCACACCAGCACGCACATCCTGAGTGCACACCCATTCCACGCACGCATAGTCAATGCACCAGAGGGCATAACAGATTTTATGCGCCTACATCCATGGCACCACCGGAAAAGGAGCTCAAGGCTCAGGGCCTCTGCCCAGCATGTCACATCAGAGCCGCGTGAAGAGGCCCTGGGGGATCCAGCCCAGGGCCAGCCCCATCCCAGACTGAGTGCTAGCTCCTCAATAAGTACCCAGGACCTAGCAAATTCCAGCAGGACCCCCCTCAAATTGGGCCCCCCCAGGGACACAGCGCCTCCTAGCTTGGACCCAGCGTCTATCTCCTGGGTGGAATTCTTCAAAGGCCTGCACGCCTTCGTTCACATGCAGACGGAGCCTCTGATAACATGGCCACAGCCTTCACCAGAGGACCTTTACGCCCTGGGCCCCTCTAGGCCCAGAGAAATGAATCCACTGCCCAGAAGCTCCACCTATGGGGACACGGACAACTTAGAGGAGGAATCAGAGCCCCTGGAGGAGGGGGAACTCCTTCCGGGGACAAAGCCTCACCGGACCATGAGATGCTTCTTCACCAAGGACGAACTTCCAGACCTGGTCACCCACAGCCTTGAAGGAGCTTGCTATCCCGGGCACAAGTGCCTCGGGGGAGCCTAAGACGAATCCCCTGCTAGAGGGACTCCGTCAGACCTCCCGCCTTTTCCCTCTGTTACAAGCCGTTCAACAGCTAATTGACCTGGAATGGAATGCTCCAGAGTCTACATTCAAAGGGGGACGGGCTATGGCAGCCATGTATCCTCTGGACACGACGGCCAAAGACCTTCTGACATGCCCAAAAGTGGATGCCATAGTCTGCACGGTCTCAAAGTGCACTACTATCCTAGTGGAGGGATGTGCAGCACTCAAAGATGCTCAAGACAGACATCTGGAATCCATCCTTAAACAGTCCTTTGACATCGCCACTATGTCCCTACAAATAGCGGCCTGCTGCACCGTGGTGACACATGCCTGCCTATCACAGACCAGGAGCAACACTCCTGGCGAAGCCATGGAACCAGCAGTATCATTCCTCGCGGATGCTGCTTCCGACCTGGTGCGCACCGCAGCTAGAGGAGTGTCATCAGCTGTAGCAGCCAGTAGGCAACTCTGGCTCCAAAGCTGGTCGGCCGACGTGTCTTCCAAAACTAGACTCACAAGGATGCCCTTCAAGGGATCCCTCCTGTTCAGCAGCGAACTAGAGAAACTGGCTAACAAATGGGGTGAGTCCCCACTGCCGCGGCTACCGGAGGACAGGAATAAGAGAAACCAGCTACCCTCCCCCCGACCCTCCAGGGGCAGAGGTTCACAGCACTTCAATCCATACAGAAACACTTATCAAGCGCCTTGTCCTATAGGTAGGAACCAGTCCTTTCGGAACAAGCACAACAAAAGGGGAACCAGCTTGGGTCCAGGCCCCAGCCACACCCCACAATGAGAATCAGCTGACCCATCCAAAGGAAGAAGCCACAGGGGGCAGGCTTGCCCTATTCTACCAAAGATGGGTTGAAATAACTTCCGACAAGTGGGTCCTAACCATCATTCGAGAGGGGTACTACCTGGATTTCCTCTGAACCCCTCCAGACAAGTTCGTGGAATCCCCCGCCACGACCCCTCCAAGAGGGTGGCAGTGGAAGCTACACTGACAAGATTACTAGCCCTCGAGGCCATAACACCAGTGCCTCCACAACAAATAAATACTGGGCATTATTCCATTTATTTTATTGTCCCCAAGAAAGAGGGGACATTCAGGCCCATCCTGGACCTCAAGTCAGTCAACCATCACCTGAGGATTCCCCGCTTCCGCATGGAAACCCTACGTTCTGTAATAAGGGCGATACAACCGGGAAAGTTCCTCACATCCCTGGATCTGTCTGAAACCTACCTATACATTCCGATCCATCAAGAACATCAGCGCTTCCTACACTTCAAAATCCTGGATCGTCACTACCAGTTGTGGGCACTACCCTTCGGGTTAGCCACAGCACCCTGGACGTTCACCAAGATCATAGTGGTGGTGGCGGCAACACTGAGGAAGGAAGGAATCCTCGTACACCCTTACCTAGACGATTGGCTGATCAGGGCGAAATCCCCAGAGGAAAGTCACCAGGCAACCAACAGAGTCAAAACTCTACTGGAGAGCTCGGATGGGTGGTCAACACAAACAAAAGCTGTCTGCACCCCTCACAGTCTCTGGAATACTTAGGAGACCGATTCGACACCAAAGAAGACAAGGTCAGCTTCACACCGACAAGGAGATTAAAACTGATGAACCAGTTGCAAACCCCGCTGAGCGAACCCCACCCCACAGCATGGGATTACCTACAAGTCCTCGGTCTCATGGCATCCACACTGGAGGTAGTGCCATGGGCACGAGCTCACATGGGACCCCCTACAGCGTGCATTCCTATCGCGATGGAATCCACTGTCCCAGAACTATGCCGTACGTCTACAGCTCCCGGGCAGAGTTCGGACCCAACTACGATGGTGGCTACAAGACGGCCACCTGAGACGAGGAACAAGACTATCCTCACCGACCTGGATCCTGCTTACCATGGACGCCAGCCTACAAGGATGGGGAGCACACTGCGAAGAGCTAACCGCCCAAGGGCAGTGGAACGCAGAAGAGTCTGGATGGACATCAATTGTCTAGAAGCTCGGGCAGTCAGACTAGCCTGCCTACGGTTTGGTCATAGACTCAGAGACAAAGCGGTCAGAGTAATGTCTGACAACGCCACAACAGTAGCCTACATCAACCATCAGGGAGGAACTAGAAGCCAACAGGTGTCTCTGGAAATAGACCCCCTAATGTCGTGGGCGGAAGTGAAAATCCAGGAGATCTCGGCTGTCCACATCGCCGGGAAAGACAACATCACGGCGGATTACCTCAGCAGAGAAAGTCTAGACCCAGGAGAATGGAAGCTGTCGGCCTCAGCGTTCCAACTGATAGTGAACCGTTGGGGAACACCAACCATGGACCTTCTGGCAAACCAGTCCAATGCCCAAGTGCCCAGTTACTTCAGCCACAGGAAGGAACCTCAGTCCCAGGGGATCGATACCCTGGTACAGACCTGGCCACAGGAGACTCTGTTATACACCTTCCTGCCGTGGCCCCTAATAGGCGCAATCATTCACAAGATAGAACTACACAGGGGACCAGTACTTCCTGGTGGCCCCAGACTGGCCAAGAAGACCATAGTATGCAGACATGCGAAGACTTCTGACAGGGACCCCCCTGCCACTACCTCCACACAGAGACCTGCTCCAACGAGGATCCAGCTTGATTCTCTCTGTCTGGCCATTGAGAGGGCTCGCCTGAGAAAGAGTGGATACTCGGGGGCTGTAATCGACACCCTACTCCGAGCACGCAAGTTCTCCACATCTCTTAACATACATAAGGATTTGGAAAGTATTCGAAGCCTAGTGCGAGGACCACGACATCATACCACGCTCAGTCAAAATTCCTGCTGACTTGGAATTCTTACAGAACAGCCTACAGTAGGGATTGTCCCTTAACTCCATCAAGGTACAGGTGGCCGCATTGTCATGCTACGGAACCAAGAGCGAGAGCGTCAGCATAGCCTCTCACCCGGATGTTTCACGCTTCCTGAAAGGAGTCAAGCACATCTGCCCACCCCTGAAGTGGCAGGTACCTCTTTGGAACCTCAACCTGGTCCTGGATTTCTTAGCAGGAGCCTCTTTCAGACCTCTCCGCGGCCTGTCTCTCCGACTATTAACTTTGAAGACCGCATTCCTGCTGGCAGTTTGTTTAGACCATCGTATATCCAAACTACAAGCACTGTCCTGCCGTGAGCCATTCCTCAGGCTCTCCCCAGGAACCATCCAGCTACGCACGGTCCCCTCGTTCCTCCCCAAAGTGGTGTCTCACTTCCATATCATCCAAACCATCTCGCTACCATCGCCGGATGAGCATAAGAATTTGGAAGAGGCTCGAAGTCTACACCACCTCAACATCAGCAGACTCCTATCCAGATACCTGGAAATGTTGGAACCCGTTCGAAAAACGGACCACCTATTAATCCTTCATAGCGGTAAGGGGAAGTGGCCTCGCGAGCAGCCATAGCCCGCTGGATCAAAGAAGTCATCAAGGCGGCCTATGTAGAAGCAGGCAAGCCACCACCTCTACAAGTCAAGGCCCATTCTACTAGAGCCCAGGCAGTGTCCTGGGCAGAAACCAAGATGCTGTCACCCACCGAGATCTGCAGGGCAGCGACATGGTCCTCCATCCACACCTTCTCCAAGTTTTACCGCCTGGATGTTCAGGCTTGGGAGGACACGGCATTTGCAAGGGCAGTACTAAGTGGGTCACGGGCAGCCTCCCACCCGGTTTGGGAGTAGCTTTTATACATCCCATTGGTCCTGAGTCCATCTGCTACACGCTAGGAAATGGAGAAATTACTTACCTGATAATTTTGTTTTCCTTAGTGTAGACAGATGGACTCAGCATCCCACCCATGGCTGCCGTTACTCATGGAATTCTCAGGGGACATCCCCGGGAGCGAGTGATTCAAGGGTAAGCCATGCTTTCCTTCATCTAGGACACCATCCTACCAGGTGTCGAAGTTTCCCAGTTGAGGGCACTGGCGGTCTCCAGCTATAGCCAATTCAACCAGTCCAAGTTAATCAAGTTATTCAAGTTATGAAATTATTCAAATTAGTCAGTCACGCATATATCCACATTGCTTTTCGAGGAGAGTACTGAAGAGCTGCACTTCCTGCAGGGGTATATGTACTAGGGCTGATGTCAGATTGAAATCTGATCCATCTCCAACTGCTATCAGGAGTACACTATACCCATTGGTCCTGAGTCCATCTGTCTACACTAAGGAAAACGAAATTATCAGGTAAGTAATTTCTCAGTCTTCAATAGGGCCATGTCTGCTTTAAAACGCTAAAATATGCTTGCATGAGGCACATTCTTTCCAGCTAGTCCACCAGTTTCAGACCCCCTTTGCTGCTTCATCCTGAACACTGCCCAGTTGACCCAGACCCCCATCACCCTGACCTATAAAGCCCATCAAGCGCATCAGTAAAGTTACATGGATATCTAGATTTTGCACGCTGCGTGTTTCATTTTTTAAATTAAGTGTGTCTTGGCCCCACCCTGAAACACCCATTCCCCGCCCCCTTTTCACCCCCTATTTCTCAAGCATGTATTTTGCAGATTTTTAAAGTTTGCATTACTTGTGCCCAGCCCACATATTCTTGTATGTGAGCATTTCTGTGCAAACAATGCTTTTAAAATCAACCTAATATTGATCAGAATAAGAAAAATATAGATTTAAAAAAAAAGTTCCTAAAACAAAACCAAATCAGCAGAGATGAATAAAAAGTGTTTTCCCTAATCCCTACAAGTTAAGAAATTTTCTTAGATATCTTTCTAGGAGTTTCCAGACTCAGAATGGGAGAAGTCCTTATGAACGCAGAGTGCAATATGGATTGCATTGTTTTGTGTGCCCATTGCGGTGTGCATTGTGGCTTTATGCAGTGTAAAGCCCAAGTTCATGCCCCAGTTATCAAAGTATTATTAACAATATGATTACACAAATGTCAAACTGCAGTCGTACCTACATAAAGTCACTGCCTGCTGTTAATAAAAACTAAACTCTGATCATAAAGCAGTAGTTGTAGCAATGTAAATTTATATGGCAAATAGTGGCAAAATTCATATTTGATTTCCAATAAAATGTTAGAGTATAGAGCTAGAATGGCTATGTAGAAAAGATTCTTACTGATATGTATTTAATGCTATTATTAACACTGCTACTTGTTTTTCTAGTACTACAAGTTGTAAACAGTGCCCGCTCTGTGGAACTTAGTGTAGTCAAGACAAACATCCAGAACAAATAAGACAATGATCTGTTTGTTTAGATCTGTTGAGAGGATATTTTGATGGATTGCAATTTTGTTTTATGTCTTTTTGCCTAAAAGCTTTTTTTGTTCATTGCTTTGGGTGATTTTTAATCAGTAAAGCGACTAAGAAATGATAAATAAAAGGCTTTGGGAACTTCATTTATTATAGAAAAATGGTTAAAACAAACAGGGTTATGATTAGGAGAACCCAGGGTTAAGGTTTAAAAGCAGCTTCACAAAGTTCTGCTTTTAGGCTGGATTTGAATAAGCCCAGAGAGAGAGGGGGGTATGATGGCACCAACTCAGGAAGTCCATTCCAAGCATAGGTGCAACAGGTTGGAAAGTGCAGAGTCATGAGTTCACAGGGAAGAAGGGCATGGGTAGCAGTGACTTGGCTGATGAATGGAGGTCATGAGGAGGAATATAGAGAAATGAGGGAAGAGTGGTAATGAACTACAGTATGAATACACTTGTTGGTGAGTAACGGAAGCTTGAATTGTATACGGCACTGGATGGAAAGTCATTCTATGGTTGTGGCGACACTGGCAGAAGATAAGTCATGCAGACCATACTGGAAAAAGATGGTTCAGTAGGAGGCTTCTGAGGAGAAAGTTGCAATAGTTTAAGTGGAGATGATGAGAGTGAGAGAAAAAGGAAGGGATGGATTTTGGTAGTGATATAAAGCAAGCAATGTTTTTGGATGTGTGAAGAGAGAGGCGTCATCGGATTACCCCAGGTTAAGGTCCAAGGAATCTGAGAGGATGACAGCGTTAGCCACAAAAGTAAGAAAGGGGGGAAATTGGGATGCCAAACAGGGACTTGATTCCTGGGCTCCAAATTTAAAGTCTGATTGATGTTCTATGACTGAGCTATCTTGAGGGCAGTCTGTCTCTTTAGGAAAAATAAATGATATAAAATATTTTATCAGGTCAGCTTGGTGCAGTCTTCTAGGAGCTGTACTAACAGTTATTATCTGACTCTCTCTTCAGGATCCAATGAGGGCGGAGCTCAAAGACTAGGGGTTATTTTACTAATGCTGAGCAGGATTGCATGCTTCCTCTGAGGATGGATATTTCTCTTCTTGATGCATGCTATCCCTTAAATATTACTACTATCTTTCAGATTTTGTTTTTATTTAGTAGTATTTGAATTAATAGAGCTAGAATTTCAAAATAGAAACAAAACTTGTACATCTGTCAAAAAAGCCAGTCAAGTTGGCAGAGATCAGGATATTGACCAGAGAAAGGAGAAGAAAGAGAAAGATAACAGGCAATCCATCATATCAGTGAACTATTATACATATTAAGGTCGGTATTCAAAAGTCATTTAGATGGATAACTGAAAGTTACCCAGCTATATGACAAAGTGGTGATATTCTTTGTTGTAATTGTATGCCTCCTGCCCACCCCCACATAAATTGGGGGTGGGCAGGAGGCATTTCTGGGAGGAGCAAGTTAGCTGCTTAACTTACATGGCTAACTCTTACAGCCGTAAGGCTGTCCTAAAGTTAGCCAGTTATACTTATCTAGCTAACTTTAAGAATGCTGGATATATTCAGTGGCACTATCACGCCGCTGAATATCCCGGTTAAGTTAGCCAGATAGGTGTATCCTATCTGGCTCCACGGCCAGATATTCGGCTCCACGGCTGAATATCTCACCCCCCGTGTATTATTGGGGCAAAATGTGTCAGAGCATTCTGTTTAGTATAATGTAAAAATGGGGACCAAATTAACTCAAAAGAAGTGAAGTCCTTTTTGATTAGATAAGATATGCATTCCATTTCCACAAATTGCCGCATTAGTGTTGGCACTTGGATATATTTCAGTTTGGATGCAATAGCTGTTACGGCTATGGCTGCTGTGCAACCGCCTCACCACCAGGGGTCCCTCTAGAGCTGGATCTCCTGACAGGCCCAGTCCATCTCCCTTCTCCTCTCTATGTTCTGGGCTGTCCCTTATAACCCTGGCTGACAGTTCCCTCAGGGCTTCGGCATCGAGCTCGCCTGGGCTCCCTGCTCTAGCCTTCCTTGCTTGCTGTGCATTTGGTCCCTGGACCTTCCCTTGCCTTGCGTGGCCTTCGGGCCTTATTCCTTGCCTTGCCTTGCCTTGCCTTGCGCAGCCTTCGGGCCTTATTCCTTGCCTTGCCTTGCCTTGCGCAGCCTTCGGGCCTTATTCCTTGCCTTGCCTTGCGCGGCCTTCGGGCCTTATTCCTTGCCTTGTCTTGCCTTGTGTGGCCTACAGGCCTTCTGTGTGTGTGTGACCTACGGGCCTTCTGACCTGCCTTGCCCTGCTTACGGTGTGTGGCCTACGGGCCTTCGGTGTGTGTGTGTGGCCTACGGGCCTTCTCTGCCTTGCCCTGCTTATGGTGTGTGGCCTACGGGCCTTCTCTGCCTTGCCCTGCTTACGGTGTGTGGCCTACGGGCCTTCTGTGTGTGTGTGGCCTACGGGCCTTCTGTGTGTGTGTGGCCTACGGGCCTTCTGACCTGCCTTGCCCTGACCCAGCCTAGACCCAGACACTGCTACTTGCCGCCTGCCCTGACCCAGCCTGAACCCAGACACTGCTACTTGCCGCCTGCCCTGACCCAGCCTGGACACAGACACTGCTACTTGCCGCCTGCCCTGACCCAGCCTGAACCCAGACACTGCTACTTGCCGCCTGCCCTGACCCAGCCTGGACCCAGACACTGCCACTTGCCGCCTGCCCTGACCCAGCCTGGACCCAGACACTGCTACTTGCTGCCTGCCCTGACCCAGCCTGGAACCAGACACTGTTTCTAGCCATTCCTGTCTCTCTCCACCTGGAGCCACCCTGCTGGGTGGTGTTCATGACTCCTGACCGGAGCCCAAGCGTAACAATAGCCAAGCACAGAAATTTCTAAAGTCTTATGACTAGGCCAGTATTAGCCAGTCGAACATTAGGGACTATGTACATGGATATTTTTGTTCCATGATGCTATTACTGTGCTTTACCATTAGTTTCCAGAAATCCTGGATTTTGACCACTTTCCCACCATGCAGGTTCCAAAATTAATTTAGGCCGTGCAGCCCTTCCAACAGATGTCTGATGTATCTTTCTAGATGCTATTTATAATGGTAGCAGACTCCTACAGCACTATACTGATACATATAAGAGAGAGTCTCTGCTCTGTGGAGCTTGCAATCTGGTCAAGACATGCAGAGAAGGCAAAGAAGCAGCTTTGGGTAAAAAATCTACAAAGCCATAGTTGGGAAGAACCAGGGTTTAAGATTTCAGAGCATCTTAAAGTGGGATTTAATTGAGGACAGAGACATGGAGGTCAATAATGCTTTTAAACTAAAGTTATTTGATCCTGGGTGTGTAGCAGTATAGAGTGGCACTGAACCCCAGCGAGGGATATGTTTCAATGCTGGATAACATATGAGTAAATTGCTATTTCACTGACTTTATACTGAAGTGGAACATAATGCAGATTGCTAATGGCATCATTTTTAAACAAAAATAGCTCTTTCCATGTTGGAAAATCTTGAAATAAAACTAAATATAATTGTGGAAAGTAGAAAACAATTGTAATTTGCACCATATATTACTTATTAAATTTTATTGTTTTAAACTGTATATAACTTTATAATACTGAGTAGAAAACCATTCTCTTCATATAAACGTGATCTTCTCATTTGGAATATATATTAACAATGAGCTCTAGTTGCATTTACTGTTTTTAAGAAGTAATGAACAAAAAAAAGGTAGAAAACATCTATTTAACTCTCTTTGGATTATTCTTGGTTTAGAAATCTGAGCAACAACAAGATTACAGATATCGAAGAAGGAGCATTTGAGGGAGCAAATGGCGTGAATGAACTGCTCTTGACCAGTAACCGCTTGGAAAATGTTCGCCACAAGATGCTCAAAGGCCTTGAGAGTCTTAAAACATTGTAAGTTTATCCCCAGGCTTTTACTTTTTGCTGCTTGGGAGTGAAACCTGCAGTTCTGTACGCATCAGATATAAGGTAGCACTGCCGCTTTTCATGCGCCTTTTGTGTGTGGTATGTGAAAGGAAATACAAATAGAATTGATAAGTAATCTCTAATAACGTTTTCCCTACCAAACTGAGATTTACAGTTGGCACAGCAAAATATATTTATTTACTTTTTAATTTTGATTTATATTCCACTTTTCAGCACTTCAAAGTGGATTACTTTCAACTACTGTAGGTATTTCCTTGTCCCCAGAGGGCTCACAAGGAGATGTAGTGGCAATCTTTGGTTTTTTATATCGTTTATACTTTCAGCACTATGGTGTTCAGGGTCCCTATATGCAACTCTATGAAAGGGTGTGCTTTTACAGAATGCCTTTTACCGAATTACTTTTGGCCTTTCAACATTCGGCAGATGCAGTGAACAGTCCCTTCAGCAGCCAGGCTGAGCATGAGAAAAACAGAATTTCCATATATATAAATCTGTAGCCAAATATAAAAATGAACATTTCTGTTTGGCACCCTATCTTAGCATGATACACAGTGCAGGCTACTTCAGCCAGTTTTAGCTGAATTACAGAACAATTACTGAATAA
The DNA here is from genome assembly GCF_901001135.1 of Rhinatrema bivittatum. Taxonomy (NCBI): domain Eukaryota; kingdom Metazoa; phylum Chordata; class Amphibia; order Gymnophiona; family Rhinatrematidae; genus Rhinatrema; species Rhinatrema bivittatum. The sequence continues at coordinate 189,884,348 of NC_042615.1, read as the reverse complement.
CCCTTCCACTCAATAACGCCACAACCTGGTGGTTCAGTGGCTGGGGCTGCACAGCAGACCTGGTTCTATTCTGGGGTTAGATCTTTCATGTTCTGGACCACTCAAGACTAACGATGCTGCAGCAGCCCCTGGGAATGCAGAATTCCCAGTCGTCATGCAATGGTGCTGTTGCGACACCTATTGGCTGGACTTAAGGTCCACAATTGTAGGGTTCCAGAAAGAGCCCTGGTGTGTAGTCTTAGCCAAGGACTCAATGCAATGACTGGGAAAAGTGAGTTAAAAGGGGGGATATAAAATAAGGGGGGAAAACCCCAAGTAGTAGTAGTGAGTGAAATTTCTTGCCTCTGTAGCCCTAAAAGGAAGACTGTTCCATATGAGATGGAAATCCAAAAGGAGCTGGCAAAACTATCAAGCTAACCGCTCTCCCAAGAAAAAGAAACAGTATATAACTGTGAACATAAGATATGCCATACTGAGTCAGACCAAGGGTCCATCAAGCCCAGCATACTGTTTCCAATAGAGGCCAATCCAGGTTACAATAACCTGGCAAGTACCCAAAACATTAAGTAGATCCCATGCTATTGATGCCAGTAATAGCAGTAGCTATTCCCTAAGTCAGCTTGATTAATAGCAGTTAATGGACTTCTCCTCCAAAAACATATTCAAACCTTTTTTTAAACTCAGCTACACTAACTGCCCTAACCACATCTTCTGGCAACAAATTCCAGAGTTTAATTGTGCATTGAGTGAAAAAGAATTTTCTCTGATTAGTTTTAAATGTGCTACTTGCTAACATCATGGAGTATAATATCCTTTGTAAAGCAAAGCTCTATTTTTCTTCTTGGGCTTTTGGTAACATTTATCCTACTGGTACCCCACATCACCAATCCCTAGTAAACGAGGATTTACTGATGCTTATCAGAATGTCATGTAGTCAGTAGAGTCATGAATAGAAGTTATGACAAAACTGAGAAATTGACCCCAGAGAAGATTTTTCTAAACATCTGGTGTGGCTACAATAAAAAGATAGATGTTTTATCACAGAAAAAAGAAGAAAAACATAAGACATCAAATATATTAAGACAAAGTAGATAGTACTCCTAGCAAGAAGACCCAAGAGGGAGTAATAGTCAGGAAATAGGATGTTTATAGCTGGAGCAGTTCTTGTCCTATAATTTTTTCTTTCCGTTATATGCCAGTTTCCTTTCCTGTTTTATAAATTTAAAATATTGTTCTGAAAAATATGTACAGATCATATAGCATTATCGCATTTACATTTATAAACTAAAATATACAGATACCTATCATTCTACAGTAGCACTATATAAAAATGCTACCGTAATAGAAGTACAAAGCCGGTGGACATCAGCTTTTTTGCTTTTTTGTTCAGAAGCTTTTTCATTGTTCACCATCCTCATAGGTCGCTAACCCGAGCCTAAAAACACAGGCCTGGTTTGTCGTCTTGCGGTTTGACTGTTTTTCCCTTAGGACAGGTATCATCGTGGTAATGAGAGGATCCAGCATTGCACACATCCTGACTTTGACAACAGGGCCCAAACTAAGACTTCTGGGGCCTCATTACTTGAGGTTCTGGTATCTTCATGATTTCCTTCTCCTTATTGGCCAGGCAGTCAGGGTGATCCAGTACCGAGCGGTAGGAAGAGCTGCGTTAGTGCCTACGGCACCCGCGGTTACCGCCCGCACAGTGCAGCTCACCTACCGCTCGATCCTGAAGCCTAATTATATGTAAATGTAAGCCGCGTCCGAAAAGCCTTAGTCCCGCGCAACCCAGGATACTGGATAGAGCGCCTATACAGGATCCTGGGTGCGCGGGCCTAAGGCTTCACGCCACGCTGGTATCTGTCATTTCAAATGTCATTTGAAATGACAGATACCAGGAAGTCTGGTCCGATCGGATGCAAAAATAAGTTGCTTCGCCGCTGTCATCTCTCTCCTCTCCTCCCGAAGCAGGCCTTGCTCCAGGAGGTGGAGAGAGAGATGACAGTGGCGAAGCAACTTACTTTTCCATCTGATCTGACCCGACAGCGCTTCTCCCCCCCTCCCGGAGCAAGGCCTGCTTCGGGAGGAGGGGAGAGAGATGACAGCGGCGAAGCTTTCCCCCAGCCCAGACCCGACCCTGACCCCCAACCCGGACCCCCAACCCGGACCCGAACTGACCGCTGTCAGTCTGTTCTCCCTCCTCCCGGAGCAAGGCTGCTTTCGCGCCCTGCTCCGGGAGGGGGGAGAAGAGGTGACAGCGGCGAAGCAAAAAAAAAAAGGGGAGCAAATTTTGTTTTTTTTCAAAAGCGACTTACTTTTGGGATCTGTCAAGATCCCAAAAGTAAGTCGCTTTTGGACGCCGGCAAAACTTATCTTTTTTGCAGCCATCAGCAGGAACACGATCTGGCTCCCGTAGCTCCTCCCAACAAGATGGCCGCCTGCACGGGGAAAGCGTACAATTGGCCGCTGAAGACGTGACGTCACGACATCACGTCTTGAGCGGCCAATTGCACGCTTTCCCCGTGCAGGCGGCCATCTTTGTCTTCATCGGGAGGAGCTACGATCGCATGTGTTCCTGATGATGGCTTCAGAAAAGTAAGTTGCTTCATCGTTGCTAGTGTCCCCCCTCCTCCCAGAGCAAGGCGGCTTTTCACGCCCTGCTCCGAGAGGAGGGGGGACACTGAAAAGTCGCTTCGCCGCTGTCAGTGTCCCCCCTCCTCCCGGAGCAAGGCGGCTTTTCGCGCCCTGCTCCGAGAGGAGGGGGGACACTGAAAAGTCGCTTCGCCGCTTTCTTCGTCGTTGCTTCGCTGCTTTCTTCGCCGTTGCTTCGCCGCTGTCAGTGTCCCCCCTTCTCCCGGAGCAAGGCGGCTTTTCGCGCCCTGCTCCGAGAGGAGGGGGGACACTGAAAAGTCGCTTCGCCGCTTTCTTCGTCGTTGCTTCGCTGCTTTCTTCGCCGTTGCTTCGCCGCTGTCAGTGTCCCCCCTCCTCTCGGAGCAAGGCGGCTTTTCGCGCCCTGCTCCGAGAGGAGGGGGGACACTGAAATGTCGCTTTGCCGTTGCAGTCTCCGTGGCAGCCCCAGTCCGGACATCGGAGGGGGGCTGCAACGTTTTTTATGCTTTTTTTTTTGGCTTCGGGAGCAGGGGAGAGGACTGGGGCTGCCACAGAGACCGGCACCCATGATCGCGGCCGGGGCAGGCGAGCGGGGGCTGGGGGAAAGCTTTCCACCTACCCTTACCCCTGCCTCTACCGCCTGGGTCAGGGTAGGCGGTAAGTTTCCAGGTTAAACGTGCGACAAAACGGCAGGGAAAGGTAGCGATAGTCGGGTTACGGGATTGCAGGTGAATAGCTAATTCGCTCGTTTGCATGCAATATCGCGCTAATTCGCTCGTTTGCATGCAATATGCATGCCGCGGGCGGAAGGGGTTGCCTAGGGAATTTAGGACGCGGTAGGAGTAGGTTAAAGGGGATTCGGGATCGCAGGAAGGGCTAACGCGGCCAAAAACGAAGTTAAAAACGGCTTAGGAGCAGGGTAAACGCGGCCGCACTTTACAGGATAGGCCTGAGTGTAAATAGTGATAATTTTTTATTTAAAAAAAAAAAAAAGCCAGATCAGGATCAGTGGTGACCTTCACTCCCGCTGCAGTGAAGAAAAAAGGATCAGGTTCAAAAAGGATCCAGGTAAGCAGCTTGGCATAAAATTACCACTAAATGTGATGCAGTAGTTATGGAAGCTCTTAGCCCACCGAGGTTTGATTATTAAGATTTGAAATTTTTCTTTTACCTAGAACAGTGGTTCTCAACCTTTTTCCCCACTTGACTGACCATGCTTGCATGTGTGACACACTACTCAATACAGTTCACAGCGGAAATAAAAAATAAAGCCCCAGTATTATTTTTATTGTTAAGAATGACACAAGGGAAAGATATGTACTCTATCTGAACAGAAATTGCATAAATAGTAAACATCCCACACCAAAACAGCACCAATTTCCAGCACTTAAACAGTAACCACCTTACAAGGCATAACTGAATATATTACACCAGGCCTTAAGACACCAATTCACCTCCTATTAGGAAAACAGAACAAGCCAGGCTGCTATAGAGCCCTACACAGAAAGTACATGCCAGCAGAATACCTCACCTCAGTCACATGTGCAGACCTCACCTAAAAGAATACAGAGACCATAAAGCATTACTAGAAACATGCAGACCAAAACTGAACTGGAAACCACAACAAGCCAGAGAGACTGTATGCAGTGTAACAATGGAAAAAGAGAAACATCATCAATCTTCATAAAACAAATCAAGAAATATAAAATCAATAGCAGTAAAACTACACTAACAAAAAGAGCAGATTATTTCAAAACAGCTGATGAATGGAATATCCAATAATTAAAAACATATCAAAAATTTCTAGATACCAATAAAATATTTCAAAATAGCAGACACAAAGACCCAATAATGAAAAAAAAAATGATACAAAAAATGTTTTGCTCTGCATACTTGGGAACGTTTGATATATATAGGTGCCCTGAGATTGTTTTGAATTAGCAGGAGGAGGGATGGTTTGTTTGCAACTTTCTCTTCTCAGTCACAAACAAGCTCTTTCTCACACTGGCTCTGTCATACACATATACCCATGCTCTCTCACTTACATAGGCTCTCAATCGCTCACATATACACATGCTTTTTCTTTCTCACTTATATAGGCTCTTAATTACACATTTATACACATGCTGGCTGTCTTTTCACAATTACAGACACACACAGGCTTTTAAAATCACACATTAATGCCATCTTTCTCTCACACACACACTCTCATTCACAAACTTACAGGCTTTCTCACCTATACCAGCTCTCAATCACACACAAACACACAAGCTCTCTCTTTCTTACTTTTACACACAGGCTCTTAATCATACATACACATGATCTCTCTCACACACAAAGGATCTCAGTCACACACACAAACAGGTTTTCAATCACAGACTTACACATACAGGGCCGGATTTTAAAAGGGTTACGCACATAAGGTACGCGCCTAACCCTTTTAAAACACCCCTGCGCGCGCTGAGCCTATTTGCATAGGCTCGGTGGTGCGCGCAAGCCCCGGGACGCGCGTAAGTCCCGGGGCTTCGCTTGGGGGCGTGTCAGGTGGGCGGCGCGACGAGCGGGGCGTTCCCTGGGGCATGTCGGGGGCGTGGTGCCAGCCTGGGGGCGTTCCGGGGGCACCGCTGAGGCCTCCGGAACAGCCCCCGGGTCGGGAGATGGCACGCCAGCAGCCCGCTGGCGCGCGCGAGTTACACTTGCCAGAGGCAGGTGTAACTTTTAGAATAAAGGTGTGTGTGTGTGGGGGGGGGGGGTTAGATAGGTCCGGGGGGTGGATTAGGTAGGGGAAGGGAGGGGAAGGTGCGCGAACAAAAGTGCACGCGCTGTTTCTTAAAATGTACCCCATAGGTTCTCAGTCTTACCCTTATATTTATGCTATCTCTCTCTCACATGCACACAGGTTCTCAATCACACACACATACTCTTTCACATATACAGGCTCTCAGTCAGGTTCCCCTTGGTACAAGCATCAGAGGTGTAGACTAGGTCCTCCAGTATCCCATAGTTGCAAAACCGGATTAATAGCGCATGTAAGATGAGAGATGCACCACACTGGCGCATTCTGAATGGCAGCTTGCTTGCATTAGTTGAAAGAACTTGTTTTGCTATTGCAGAAATCCTTTCTTCTGTGCAGGTCGCAGAATGTTAATAGATGTTATCATTCCTTTATTTTAAGAGTTTAGGGTGCCAGTCACAGCTAATTATAATTTGGCATTAACCAACATGCCAAGTATGAGGAATTGACTGTGTAAATGTCACTGGCACATCCAATGATCTTGCAAGTCTTTAATCAGTAAATACATCACTTGCATAATAAAGGGGAAGGAGCTGTCTTGAGACTTCACTAGTGCCATAATTTAATCTGGAAGGTTAGTGACATACTCATCATCAAGGCTTCTGGCTAGGGTACTGTATTAGAGTATTTTATGTCAATGATGATTCACCTTTCCTAAGGCATTCTATCATTATGCCACTGTATTGTACTCTACTTAATTGAATTAAATTCCCGATTCTTGACTGAAATATTTTTCTGCATAACTTTTTTTGGAATGCTGGTAAGTAGAAGCCCTTCTGCTAGCTAACAGTATTTAAGCTGCAAATAGTAATATGCTACCACACACCTTCCTTTGATAATAAACCATTGAAAATCAACATCCTGGTGGCTTATTGTAAGAATTCAGTTCTTTTTTAAAATATTGTTTTAACATGGGGTCATTTTTAGTAGGAACCTTGGTTCTGAAGCCCTCTGCATGACTGTATTTTCTGCAGTGGCATCAGAAACCAAGTCCCTAATATCTCAGTGATTTTGTGGTTTCAAAAATCAGTCTCTTATGCTAGAAGATTTAAAAAAAAAAAATGCAGATTCCACCTTTAAAAGTATGTTCATATGGCCATGCATTCTCATGGCTAAGGCTGTGCACCAGCAGTGTGGAGCGGCACAGAGGAATCTTCTGTAGTTGCATCTGGCTCCAGCAAAATAGACGCTGCTGCAGTGGTACCAGCTGAACGAAGAAGGCTCCTGTGTGTGTGTACTAGAGATGTGAATCGTGTCCTCGATCGTCTTAACGATCGATTTCGGCTGGGAGGGGGAGGGAATCGTATTGTTGCCGTTTGGGTGTTTGAAGTATCGTGGAAATCGTGAGCCGGCACACTAAAACCCCCTAAAACCCACCCCCGACCCTTTAAATTAAATCCCCCACCCTCCCGAACCCCCCCCCCAAATGCCTTAAATTACCTGGGGATCCAGCGGTGGTCCGGAACGGCAGCGGTCCAGAACGGCCTCCTGCAATTGAATTGTGTTGTCTTCAGCCGGCGCCATTTTTCAAAATGGTGGCGGCCATAGACCAACACGATTCGACTGCAGGAGGTCGTTCCGGACCCCCGCTGGACTTTTGGCAAGTCTTGTGGGGGTCAGGAGGCCCCCCCAAGCTGGCCAAAAGTCCCTGGGGGTCCAGCGGGGGTCCGGAAAACGATCTCCTGCCGCGAATCGTTTTCCGTACGGAAAATGGCGCCGGCAGGAGATCGACTGCAGGAGGTCGTTCAGCGGTCCGGAACCCCCGCTGAACGACCTCCTGCAGTCGATCTCCTGCCGGCGCCATTTTCCGCACGGAAAACGATTCGCGGCAGGAGATCGTTTTCCGGACCCCCGCTGGACCCCCAGGGACTTTTGGCCAGCTTGGGGGGGCCTCCTGACCCCCACAAGACTTGCCAAAAGTCCAGCGGGGGTCCGGAACGACCTCCTGCAGTCGAATCGTGTTGGTCTATGGCCGCCGCCATTTTGCGCCACCATTTTGAAAAATGGCGCCGGCTGAAGACAACACAATTCAATTGCAGGAGGCCGTTCCGGACCGCTGCCGTTCCGGACCGCCGCTGGACCCCCAGGTAATTTAAGGCATTTGGGGGGGTTCGGGAGGGTGGGGGATTTAATTTAAAGGGTCGGGGGTGGGTTTTAGGGGGTTTTAGTGTGCCGGTTTTCCTGCTCTCCCCCTTCCCCCGATTTACGATTTTTTGACGATAAATTGGGGGAATTGGTATTGTATCGTGGCCCTAAAGATTTTTGACGATTTAAAATATATCGGACGATATTTTAAATCGTCAAAAAACGATTCACATCCCTAGTGTGTACTAGGTCAAGCCTACCACATCTGCTGCCCTTGCCAGCCTTTTTACAAACAGAGAGATGGAGCGCACTTAGAGAGAAGCTGTTCCTAAAAAAGGAAGGGGAGAAGATGAGAGGAAAAGGAGAGGGAGAGAGAAAGAAGAGACATTAGCATGGATAACGGTAGAAGGCAGATGAGAGAAATATAGAGATGAGATGGAGGTTGAGAGGAAAGAAGAGGGAGTGACTGAGGGGAGGAGTAAAAAGGAGAAGCATGGGTGAGAAGAGCACACCCCACAAAGACTCTCAGATCTCTGCTGGAATATTTTAGCTAACTTGCTGAAAATAAGGAAGGTGCTTGAGAATATAAAGTTCTGTCTGGTTGAGGTGCAAGGTTCTCCTTGTGAAGCAGCTAAGCTGGTGAATTCTTTTTTTTTTTTTTTTGCAGGATGCTCCGCAGTAATCGCATCAGCTGTGTCAGCAACGACAGTTTCACGGGGCTCAGCTCTGTCCGCTTGCTCTCTCTGTATGACAATCAGATCACCACGGTTTCTCCAGGCGCCTTTGATACTCTGCATTCGCTATCTACGTTGTAAGTGCAGGTTTCCAAGCTCGCGCCCTGTCAGACGCCGGCCACATTTTCGGCACCCTGTGTGCTGTCACCTTGACGTGTGAGCATGGGGGCAGTCTTTCATTGGGGGGGGGCAAAAAACATCCTGTCCACAGATGTGGCTTTTGTGCGAGTCTGAAGCTAACAGGTCAGATGGTAATACCTACTCAGACCCCCCTCGCTTGCCGTATCTGTCATCCTCAATCACTAAGTAGTGGAAAACAACCTCCTGTGGCATATTTTCTGCTTTCTGTTAACGCTGCTGCACGCAGTTACTGATCCCGCTAATCACTGCCAGTCAGACTTTTGGGATTGTATCAGCCAAGAGGCAGGGCAGCAAAAGCCAGAGTGAGGAGGTAGACTTTTTAGTGTGTGAGTGGGACAAGGGAACCATGAAATGAAGGAAGAGAGTACCTCTCACCTCTCCTCCAGATTGGAGAGTGCAGACCAGCAAAGAGCTGCAGTTTTCTGTAGAAAAAACCGGGGAGGAGGGTGCTCCTTTTACCTACTGGGAAAGTGGTGCCTGGTTCTGGTCCTCATTACTGCCCGGCAGCTTTGGCTTCCATGACAGCAAAACTTTGGCAGTTAACCTGCCTCTTCCACCAAACCCCACTCTTTATTTTGGAGCTATCTGAGCTGAGTGACTGCTCCATGTGCAGAAGGTGAAATTCAGATGTGCCTTTTTTTTCCTCTTCCCTACACACATCATCCCCCCCCCCCCTCCAAAAATTCCTCTAGTTTAAAAAGAACTAACTTATTGTACCCTAAGGAGGGAGCATGGTCTCAGCACATGCCCCACGCGGTGGAGAAAGGTGAAGCATCTTAGCTTGGCTTCATTAAAGGCAGCCGGTAGGAAGGGGGGTGGGGGCAGTACTTGGAGATGGCTCTCCCAAATAGTTAATGGTTAAGGTATTGTGCCCTGCGCTGTAAATCTCGCCCTCCAACCAAAATCCATCAGTCTTGGCTAGTGGAGAGTTTATGCCCCGGGTTTCCCTGAAGAGCGGCAGCCTGCAATGTATTTGTGCAAGGTCGCGGCATTGGGGGATTGCTGCTGTGTACGGGAGGGGGCCTGGCATCTCCCGTTTTGCAAGACACCAGTCTGTGAGCAGCATCGAGCAGTAAAGCGCTCCATCTTTTTTTCCATATGAAATGTGACATTTTATATAGCCAGTGACTAATTTGTGCATATTAAAGATGGCATGTTTATAAATAAGGGAGCTGTCATATAGGTGCTGACTGAAGGTGGGGGGGGGGGGGGGGGAGAAGCTAAAAGCATTGGGACTTGTATGTAAAAAATAAATAAATTCATGTTTGTAACTGGCATGTAATCAACTCATCTGTCAATTTAGATGGCAAACGTATTCTCTGGAGCAAATAAGAGATGGAAATCTTGAGATGACAAATTAACGGAATAGCTGTTGTCAGGTTAAATCCAATAATATAAAGTAATCTGCCTTCATCTCGGTGTTAAATTGCCACATTATCGGTGCAAAGTCCTTTGACAGCCAGTCAGGTCACTGACAAGTACAAATTACTGATAAATGAGATATATCAAGAGTCCCAGCATAAATCCTGAATTGCCAGCCGCCTTTGTATGTGGCGAATGGCATTGTTGGAGAAGTTTCATTTATGTCTTTCTGAGAAAACATAAATTGAATTGAATAAGGAGTGCACCGAATTTGGAGGATTTTAGCTAGAGAAATGTAAAATAAGAAAATATATATATTTCAACACAGAGAAATTGGACATGAGTTACAGCATCTATTGCTTGATTTTTATTCTCTCAGGAACCTTCTAGCCAATCCTTTCAACTGCAACTGCCACCTGGCTTGGTTAGGAGATTGGCTTAGGAAGAAGCGCATTGTAACAGGGAACCCTCGTTGCCAGAAACCCTATTTCCTGAAAGAGATTCCCATCCAGGATGTGGCAATCCAAGACTTCACATGTGACGATGGTGAGAAACGCCAGACATGGAAATGAGGACGGAGAGTTTTGGTGGGATAATTTTCAAAGGGAAAAGCGTGCATGCTTTCCCGTTTGAAAAATGATGTGAACTCCCCGGATAATTGCCTTGAAATTTATGCAGGCTATTAACAAAATTACCCTTCAGGGAGAATAATTTCCTATCTCTGTGCATAAGGCTAAAGTTTGTGAGGAAAATATATTCGTAGACTTTAGCCAAAATTTTCAAAGCAGATTTGTACACACATCTGCTTTGAAAATTAGGGCTGTGAAAATAAGGGAGGCGTATGGGCACAGGGGGTATAAAGGCCTTCTTCAGCTGAGATACTAGTGCCATAGTACTAAATTTTCAGCCTGAAAACAATGTACAAGATTTATCTTGATGTGCAGTGGGGGATACTAATGAATCTGTTCTGCTCTCCATAGGTAATTTGTATGGTACCTTTTAACTAAAGTTCCTTATAACATTAGAAAAGAGAATTAATTGGAACTGGCTAAGAAAAAGGCCAACTGGGAGAAACTAGAATTAAGAAAGTATTTGAAATGCTAATGAGGTATGCTACTTCAGACAGATTGTAAGCATTATCCACTAATATGTAGGATCTATCTTTTCTTTCCTTTTACAACCCAGGCAATGATGACAACAGCTGCTCTCCACTCTCTCGCTGCCCTGCCGAATGCACTTGCCTAGACACTGTGGTCCGCTGCAGTAATAAAGGGCTTAAGGCCTTGCCCAAAGGAATCCCTAAAGATGTAACGGAACTGTAAGTAATTCAGGTCATAAGGTGGCAAGGCCAAATTCTCCTTTCTGAGTTCAAGGATGGTGCAAACATTACTTTAAAATGACCGTGGTATAAAGTATGAGAGACTTACAGTTCATCCTGTACGCTTCAGCTAAGGGTCAGCACAGTGGGGGCCCCCTTATTCGGAAGAAGCTTCAGCACTATTAGAACCCTAGCAGCAGGACATTAGAAGCCCCTATCTATCCACGCTGGCTTCCTGTTACTACGGAAATCCATGTGAGGGACTGGGTATTGCAGGGCCTTGAGAGCACGATGGAAGACTGGAAACCCCATGGTACGTTTCCATTTTAAAGTGTTGCTGCTGGAGAATCATGACTCAGATGCCGGTCCAAGTAGAGGCATGGGAGCTGAAATGCTTTGTCATAAGTCTGATAATCTCACTGTCTGCTTTGCCCTTAGTGTGACATTTTATTTAATAATCTCGGTTTCTGTTTGTCCTTTGTCTTCTGGCCTGGCCTATGGCCCACTGACCTCAGTGAGTGTTCCAGTTCATATTATCTGGTGGTGGGGGCACACAGCCCCACTCTACACAGTGACAGCTCTCATTTCTAAATTATAAATGTAAGTGCAGCGCGTCTACCAGATAGTGTAGCAGCAATGCACTTGTAGACTGGGCAGGCAGTCCGCAATGAAAATTACATTTTCCTGGCGTTTGATTTGCTGTCATTGATTGATTATTGGAGGGACTATCTTTGGGGGGAGACTGGGGGAGAGAGTGGTGACTGGTGAGAGTGAGGGAGACTGGGGGTTGATTGGTGAGAGAGTGGGACTAGTGTGTGGGGTGACAGGTGTGAGAGACTTGACTGGTTTGGGGTAACTGGAGAGAGGACTAGAATGGGGTGACTGGTGAGAGAGGGAGAGAGTGTTGTGAAAGGGTGACTGGGGAGAGAGAGAGAAACTGGTTGGGGTGACTGAGAGAAACAGACTGATGTGGAGGGGACTGGTGAGAGAAACTGGTTGGGATTGGTGAATGAAGTGGAGAGTGACTAGTGTGAGGGGAGGACTGACTACATTGGTGAGAAAGAGGTATGGAGGTGACTGGCAAGAGAGACTGGTGTAGAGGAGTGACTAGTGAGAGAGAGAAACTCATGTGAGGGGGAAGTGACTAGTAAGAGTGAGAGACTGGAGTTGGGGGTGACTCTTAAGAGAGAGACTGGTTGGGGAGTGACTGAAACAACTTCCTCAATTTAAAAAAAAAAAAAGGCTCAAGGGAGGCAGATAGTGTTTCACTGCCTACGGATACCAATATAGGCTGGTGGCAGCATCTAGCCTTGCTGTTTAATTTTCATTGAAAATTACAGACTCAAAATGGCATCCCCGGTGCTATGCATACATGGTGTTCACGATCATAGTTAGTGAGCACTAAGTTCTGTTAGTGCGCACTGACCATGAAATTAAGAAAATTTAAAAAATAAATAAACTAAAATGAGCAAAACACCGTACATGTCTAAAAGTTGGATTGTTATTTATATTCTACTTTTTCAGGCACTTCAAAGCAGATTACATTCAGATACGTATGTATTTCTTTGTCTCCAGAGGGCTCACAATCTGTTTGTACCTGAGGCAATGGAGGGTAAAGTGACTTGCCCAAAGTCACAGGATTTTGAACGCTGGCTTACCTGGTTCGCAGCCTGCTGCTCTAACCACTAGGCTGCTTGTTCAGTCTAATATGATGTTAGTGGCAATCCAAAAACAGAGACAACATAGCAAACAGTAGAACCAAAACAAAACCAGTAACCACATTCCTATCCTCGCACCCAGGGAAACCAAACAGCACCAAGCTGGAACCCAGAGCTGACAACCGAGAAAATACCCCCCACAAACTCTCAGTCCAGGAAAAAGAACTGAACGTTATCCTTCCCTACAGATTGTGCTATGAGTGAATAAATAATTCCTATGATTTGTTTTAAATCTGCTGGTTGCTGATTTCACGGAGTAAACTCTAGTCCTAGTGTTTGAAAGGGTAAACAACCATTCCCTATTCACCCATTCCACCCCACTGATTTTATAAATCTCAATCATACCCCTTCTGTCTCTTTTCCAGGATTATAAAGATTTACTAATTGCATGATTGAAATTGATGAAGCTAAAAAAACAAAAACTTTTTTTTTTCTAAATTCAGTCGGTAGGGTACAACTCCAGGGAACTGTTCAGGATTGCCCAAAGATTGATAAGTACTCCAAACTCCTTCAGGCATGGCCAAGCAGACACCTCAGATTGTCTTAGTTGTGATGTCTTCTCAGATCTTTCTTCTTTTTTTTTTCTGCCAAAGTGGCTCAATTGTTTTTTTTGGGGTTTTTTTGGTTTTTTTTGCCTTTCACAGTCATTCCAACCTGGTATACAGACTTGTCCCAGCTGTCTCACTCACTTTGGTCATTTTTCAAAATTGTTTCACCTAATGAGGTTTCTAAGGCCATTGCTGCTCTTAATCCTTCATTTTGCCCTTTGAACATTTGTGACATTGCAGTCCTTAAGACATCTAGAGATCTAGCTGCTCCATTTTTAGCTGCTATTATTAATCTATCTCTGAGTGAAGGGTTTGTTCCACACTCTCTCTCAAGGGGGTGTCAGTTAGACCTCTTTTAAAGAAATCTGGTATTAATTATTCAGTCCCCATTTATTTATTTTTAAAATCTTGTATTCCTCATCTTCCAAGCAAATACCAATCAGTGCAGATTACATATAAAAAGATCATAAGAAACATTGAAATAAGTCATTAACAGTAGCATCCATAAAACACAAATAAATACAATAAAAACATGTCATTACCAAAATACCTCTTTAAAAAGAATAGCTTTAATCTGCTTCTAAAAATCTTTATATCACACTCTTCCCTAAGCTGAGCAAGCAATGCATTCCACAAAATTGGTGATTTTATATATATATATATATATATATATATAAAAAAGCCTTTATCTCTTGTACGTTGACATAGGCACGATTGGCAGGCACAGAAAGCAATCTTTGGCCTGCTGAACGCAAAGATTGAGCAGGAGTATACTACTGGATTTTATCTCAAATTATACAAGAATTGTCAGCATTTAATAATTTGTATGTTATTACTAGCAGTTTCAGTCTAGATCTATATCTAATAGGGAGCCAAATGGCGCTCTTGCATCACAGGCTTGATACGCTCTGTAATCATTTTTAGTAAAACATCTCAGAAAACTGTTGGCATCACATAGGATAGATATACACTTGTATATCATTGGCATATATTTATATTTATATTGAACTTTTGTATATAATTATTCTCCTCTATCTCTTTCTATTTCTTACATTCCCAGTTCATTAGCCCTTGTTAATTGTAACTGCTTCTCTTCATCACGTTATTTATGTTTTTTGGTTGTTATCCGCACCCCTGTTTTCTGTAAACCGACATGATGTGAACGAGTTCATGAATGCCGGTATAAAAAAACCTTAAATAAATAAATAAATAAATATATAAAATAAAGTAACACTAATGCCTAAATAGAGTACATGAAGCACAGATAATAAGTTAAATAGGATAGATGATAGTGCTGTGCCTTGGGGAAATGCTGAAAACAGGACTTGCCAGGAGAGAAACTGTTAACGTATTTGAATGTGATATCTTTTGCCTGTTAAAAAAAAAATAATAATAAAATAAAAGTGAGCCAACGTAAAACTACTTCTGAAATGTCAATGCTTGCTAAACTTGAAAAAGAAACATCATCACACAGTATCAAACACACTGGCATCGTCGAGCTGCATCAGCACTCCAGCCCTTTCGGTTTCCAAACTAAAAAGCAATGTGTCTAAAATGGCAAACAGTTCTGTATTGTACTTTTTTCTAAAACCAAATTGATGGTCATATAGAATTTTATGTTGTAATAGGTAGACATCAGGTTGTAACAAAACACTCTTCTCCAGCACCTTAGCCATTGTAGACAGGTTAGATATGGGCCAGTAATTTGACACTCACTAAGGGATATTTTATTATCCTTATTGTTGCCTGCTTCAACTGATTATGAACATAGCCCTCAGACAAAGGACAATTTACCAAATGCCTGATAACTGTTATAGAGAACTTCTTTCATAATTTTTAATAAAAATAAAAGAACAAGGATCTATTTAAACTAGCAATTATGGAAGTGACTTCCTTCACTATAAGAGATGTAAAAAATCGACCAGCCTACTGTTGCATTTAATAAAAATTTAGAATAATCACATTTTATATTATAGCTTGCTACTCTCTAATAATACAGCCAGGGCCAGCGTATCCAGTAGGCGAACTAGTCTGTTGCCTAGAGTGCCAACTATGGGAGGGCAACAACAGGGACTACGCTGGAATTAGGCAGTCACCTAGAGCGCCCAGCATGAGGAGGTGGCAAAGAGCAGTCACGTGGGCTGTGAGTGGAGCCCTATCCTGTTTGCACTAGAACATAGGCCCGGCAAGTGGTGAGCAGAGCCCATCCCGCTCATGGCCAAAATTGAGAAAGGCCCTTTGGGGCCATGGGTGGAGCCCATCCTGCCCGCAGCACAAGACAGCAAGAGGCCCAGCAGAGGCCATAAGTGAAATGTGTGCCACCCAAGGCAGAAGAAAGAGGAGAGAGAGGCTGAGGAGAGCTGGGGGTGGAGCTAAACCACCTGCAGACAATGCTCGGCATGAGGGACTAAGAGCCTGTGAGCTAGAGAGAGAGGCTGGAAAATGTGTGTGTGTTTACTGATGTGAGGGTGCCTGTGTGTGTGTGTGAGAGAGAGAGGGAGCTTATATGAGGGAGTGTGTATGAGAGATTGGGAGCATATCTGAGGGAGTGAGAGTGCTTGTGTGTGTGAGAGAGGTAGGGGTGTGTGTGCCAGAGAGAGAGGGATCCTGTGTGAAGGGGCATGTGTGTATGCAAGAGGGAGATAGTGTCTATGTGAGAGGACATTTGAGAGAGTGACAGAGGGGAGGGTGTGACGTTGTAAGAGAGAGAGACGGGAGCCTCTATGAAGGAGTGTGTATGTGAGTGAGAAAGGGAGCTTGTATGAGGGTATGTGTGCTAGAGGGATTCTGTGTGTATGAAGGAGAAAGGATGTATGTGTAGGAGAGAGAGAGGGGAAGGAAGCCTGTGCAAGGGTGTGTGGTATGTGTATGAGTGAGACGAAGAACCTGTGTTTGTGTGAGAAAGAAAGGGGGCCTCTCTGAAGAGCCGATGCAATACAGTGCGCTCAGCCGAGCGCACTGTTAACCCGCAGTTGGACGCGGATTGTATAGGCGCTAATCCCCTTATGCAAAAGGGGATTAGCGCCTCTACAACATGCGTCCAATGCGGAGTGAATCTAATAGCGCTCGTCACATGCAAATGCATGTGAATGAGGCTATTAGGTATTCACTCAAGATGCAAAAAAAAAAAAATGTGCATCTCAGACGCACATTTAGCGATCAGAAATTAACAGGCTTTAATAGCTGAGCGTTCTTCAAACTAGTACAGAAAAGCAGAAAAAAACAGATTTTCTGTACTGCCTCCTACTTCATATCGTTACGATATAAAGTAGGAGGAAAAACAAAACTAAAGTTAAAAAAAAAAAAAACACCTGCAGTCTGGTGCAGGAAACTGATGCTCATCTGACAAGCATCCATTTCCTGAACCCCCCCGGCTGTGTGGCATTTAGGAAAACCGACTCTGATAAACTCAGCATTGGTTTCCCTAACCTGATGATGATCGAGTTCTCGTTAGCAAGGAGGCGCTAGGGGAGCGCAAGCGACCCTAGCGCCTCCTTGCTAACACCACCCCCTAATTTAAATATTGCATGGCACCCGTTAAGTCAGTGCCCGCTTTCTGCACATATTTATTATATCGACTCTGAATGAATGAATGAATGAAGGTGTGTGTATGTGATAGAGAGAAGATGTGAGAGTGTTTGTGTGTATGGTCAAGCATGCATATGTGAGAGAGCCTGGGTGTTTCTGTGAGAGAGAATGAATGGGTCTATGTGCATATATATGTGAGAGGGGAGAAAGTTTGGTGCAACAACCCCTACCCCACCCCATCAGCTAATCTACGACAATCTCAGGGCATCTGAAAATCAAAAGTTTTCATGTATGGAAAGTGGTTGATTTTATATCCTTGTTAGTTTTAATCATTGGGTGGTGGTTGTGTCTGCTGCAGTTCAATATTTTTTTTGGAGTTGGAATTTTTTATTTTTAGGAGTTTTTCATTATTGGATGTCATTCTATTTTTCAGCTATTTTGAAATATTTGTAATATGTATGGTTGTAGATTGATGTTTTATATTTCTTGATTTTGTTTATTTTATGAAGAATGATAGTGTTTGTTTTCCCATTGTTACACTGCTTACAGAATCATGGTTTCCAGTTCAGTTTTTGTCTACACATTTTTTATTTTATTTTATGGTCTCTTTATTCTGTATATTATGACGGGTTATGCATGTTTTCATAGGTACAGTAGTTAGAGTGCTGGTAGTTAGTACTGTTTTGGTATGTGAGGTTTACTATATTGTATTTGTAATTCACTGTACTCATGGCTTTGCATGCCATGCCTACACCCAACATGTTTTACATAGGCCTAATACCATATGGGTTCCAAGTGTCTTTTTTGCTTTTTAACAGTTTTCTGGTTGACATGCAATATGTATATTAAATTTGTATGCACTGCTGTAAGTGATATTTTATCTCAGAAAACTGAACCTTCAATATCCTTTTTCATGTAAAATTTATTATGAATGCAACATTTTTACTTGGGGATGGGGAAATCAGAGTTAGGGCTGGGCACAAGGCATTATAGCATTTCCTCTTTGAATGCCCTTTGAAGTAATTTCCTCGTCTATCAGGTCATGAGAAAACTAAGGGGCAAGACTTACTTTATTGCAAACTCTGCCAACTATTGACCCAATTTCTTCTTTACCCTTCATGGCTAAGCTTCTTCAGTTTATGGTTTTGAGACAACTGACAGACTTCCTTGAGGAGCATCATATTTTAGATCCCTATCAGTTTGGATTTAGGAAGTCACTGAGTACAAAAACTCTTATGGTCTCACTATTAGATACATTTAGGAAAGGCCTTGACTGTGGGAAGAGTTTTGTCCTTGTTTAGCTGAACATTTTGTCTGCTTTCAACACCCTAGATCACCACGTTCTCTTACCACATAAGGTAGTGTGGTATCTCTGGCGGTGTTCTGAATTGGTTCAGCTCAGGGGTGGGCAAGTCCGGTCCTCGAGGGCTGCAAACCAGTCGGGTTTTCAGGATACCCCTAATGAATATGCATGAAATAGATTTGCATACAACTGAGGCAATGTGTATGCAGGTCTCTCTCATACATATTCATTAAGGATATCCTGAAAACCCCACTGGTTTGCAGCCCTCGAGGACCGGAATTGTCCACCCCTGGTTTAGCTCATATTTGAGTGTTTTCACCAGTTAACCATTGAGAATATTTATGGCCAAGTCTTATCTGTTTCTGGTGGAGTCCTCCAAGGTGCTCTGCTTTATCTGCCTTGCTTTTTAATATCTACTTGGCACCCATTTGCAAACTCATAGTAAGACATTGTGAGGGATATAAAATCTAAATTGATGATATAGAATTTTTTATCCACTTCCAACCCAGTTGGTCAGACATTATAAAACTAATTGAGCTTTGTCTGTCCACCATTAAACAATGGCTTTTTCACAATAAGCTGGCGCTTAATGTGCTGAGTCAACATTATAATTCGATGTCCGTATGCCAGTTCTCCATCAATTGCCTTTGAGAATGTAACTCTACCAATTCTTCTCTGGGGGAGGGGTCTGGATTGACTATAATTTATCAAATCATCAACATACTAAATCAGTTGTCATTTCTGGATTTTTCAAACTTTGTGGTCTATGCATTGCCGTGCATGTTTCCGGCTAGTGATGCAGGCCTTAAATCTTCTCTTTATAGACTACTGTAATTCCATCTATATTGGTCTTCTGGCAACCTCTTTGAAGGCTCTACAGTTATTACAGAACTCTGCTGCACATGATCTTAGGGAGGAGTTTGCGAGTGCTGGTCGTCCTTCATTGGCTTCCTGTGCAGTACCACTTTCAATTTAAGGGGAAGATTTATCAAGTCGCAATATTTTATTGTGGGAGGGGCAAAATATTGCAGGGAAGTGCTCCTGCGATATTTCACCCCTCCCTGGGAAAATATTGTGGCAAGTTCACAGCGGTATTTTTATCGCAGAAAAAATACACAATGGGCCAGATTTTAGTAGCTACATGCGGGCGTAGATTTGTGCGCGCAACCCGGCGTGCACAAATCTACGCCCGATTTTATAACATGCGAGTGCAGCCGTGCCCATGTTTTAAAATGCAGGGTCAGCGCGCGCAAGGGGGTGCACACTTGTGCACCTTGCGCGTGCCGAGCCTAGGGGAGCCCTGATGGCTTTCCCTTTTTCCTCCGAGGCCGCTATGAAATCAGAGCGGCCTCAGAGGGAACTTTCCTTCCACACCCCCCCACCTTCCCCTACCTAACCCGTCCCCCAACCCTATCTAAAACCCCCTCTAACATTTGTTTACTAAGTTACACGCGCCAGCCACAGCGGCAAATGGCTGCTGTGCCTGGAGGCTCTGGCCACGCCCCGGACCACCCCGCCCACGCCCACCCCTTTTTTCGAGCCCCGGGACATAACACGCTTCCAGGAGCTTTACGCATGCCGCTGAGCCTTTTGAAAATATGCCCGGCGCGCGTAACCGCCCCTAGATTTACGCGCGTAGGCTTTGAAATTCTGCCCCAATATGAAATAGCGCTGTGCAAATGTAAAAAATGCACAGTGGTGGCCCACGACACTTGGGGCCACTATTATTTTAAAGAGTCATGTAGCCCTGAAATCCCCCCCACCTTAGCACAAAGCCCAAACTCCACGGGTCAAGCAAAACCCCTGCACACCCACCCCGTCACCTGTTCAACAGAGTGAACAAAATAAGTGTCACACAGTGATGCTCCACCCCTTTTCAAAACCCTCCCCTTAGCATTAAATTGGCACCCCAACCACATCTCACCCCTGATCTGACATCCAAATTCTAACATCCCACCAGAACCTTCTTTCCATAAATCAAGTCCCTGGTGTCTAGGGTCCCCCATGTAGCCTCACTCCTGCCCCCTGTTTCAAAATAAATCCTTGGTAGTCTACAGGTGGCCCCAGGGATCCCCCTTTACATCTTGAAGAATCTGAAGGTGTAGTGGCAGACTGGAACACCCCCACTAACTCCTGATTGATCAACACCATTTTGCCCTATCAAAAAACTTCTCCTTGCAAAAACCATTTTGACCATCCTCCAATAAACCATGTCTAAGTGATCAGTGGCCTATTTGTACCGTGATTGTCACAATCTAAAAATAATCAGATATATATTCTCATTATATAATATTAATTCAGATCTCTTATCTGCCATTTTTGTTTTGGAGAAAACTGGTCAATTTGCTGACTGTGATCCCTTTTATTGGACCAAGACGAGCTGTCCAATTATGATGCTCTGCACAATAAATTGTAATGGGGGTATATTATCATCCACCTGGCCAGAATGAACTAACAGACAATGAAATGCTGAAAGAAATTAGGGAGGCTAACAAAATTAGCAGCACAGTAATAATAGGTGATTTCAATTACCCCAGTAATTAGAGATGTGAACCGGAATCGGTTCTGATTCCGGTTCCGATTCACATTGTTAATTTTTTTTCGTGCAGCCCGATCGGGTTTTTTTTAAATCAGCTGCGCTCGAGCCGATAAACAAAAAACCCACCCCGACCCTTTAAAATGGCTCCCTTAGCTTCCCCACCCTCCCGACCCCCTCCCCAAAACGTTTTAAAATTACCTGGTGGTCCAGTGGGGATCCCGGGAGCGATCTCCCGCTCTCGGGCCGTCTGCTGCCACTAATAAAAATGGCGCCGATGGCCCTTTGCCCTTACCATGTGACAGGGTATCCGTGCCATTGGTTGGCCCCTGTCACATGGTAGGAGTAATGGACGGCCGGCGCCATTTTTAAAAATTGAATGGGCCATCCAGTGCTCCTACCATGTGACAGGGGCCGGCCAATGGCATGGATACCTTGTCACATGGTAAGGGCAAAGGGCCATCGGTGCCATTTTTATTAGTGGCAGCCGACGGCCCGAGAGCGGGAGATTGCTCCCGGGATCCCCACTGGACCATCAGGTAATTTTAAAATGTTTTTTTGGGGGGGGTTCGGGTGGGTGGGGGAAGCTAAGGGAGCCATTTAAAAGGGTTGGGGTGGGTTTAGGGGTTGTTTTTGTGTGCTGTTTTTCCCGTCCGCCCCCAAAACGATAAGAGAACCTCACGAACAATTTCTTGGGGTTTTCCTATCTGTTTTGGGGAGCCCCCGATTTCTGACAACTTTGAAGATATTGTACGATATTTTCAATCATCAGAAATATGATTCACATCCCTACTAGTAATGATTGGATGAATATTACATCAGGACATGCTAAGGAGATAAAGTTCCTAGATCGAATAAATGACTACTTCATGGAGCAGCTGGTACAAGAACCAACAAGAGGGGGAAACTATTTTAGACCTAGTCCTTAGTGGAACACAGGTTTTGGTGAGAAAGGTAACTATTGGAGCCACTTTTCAATAGTGATCACAACATGATCAGATTTTATTTATTTATTTAATTTATTTAATGTTTTTTATATGCCGGTATTCGTGGGAACATCATATCGGTTTACAAATAACTTGTAACAAAAGTACATTGAACAGGGGAAAGCAACTTGGAGGGCGTGAAACCGAACTTAATACAAACATCGCAAATATTACTTACAGGTAGCGGCGGCAGGTATTTTGATGGCATGGGGGAGGGGGAGGGTTAAGGAGGAAAAGACGCGGGATCTGGGCGAAGGGGGATGAGGTGATACACTGAGAGTAGAGGAGGTGGAGAAATGGCGCATAAGGGGAAGATAGGGGTTAAGGGAGGGCGCTGAGATCAGGGTTGTTGAGCTGGGCGCAGAGTTTAATCTGGGAATGCTTGTTTAAAAAGCCATGTTTTTAGCTTTTTTTTTTTTTTAATTTTTGAGAGCATGGCTCAAGACTAAGGTCTGGCAGCTTAGCGTTCCAGAGGGTGGGTCCTGCGATCGAGAAGGCTCGCTCTTTTGTGGAAGTCAGGTGATAGGTTTTGTGGGAGGGGATGTGTAGGGTGCATTTATATGCTGTTCTGGTGGGGCATTTGGGGGCATGTAAGCAAAGGGTGTTGTCAAGCCAATTCATGTTGCTGTTGTGAATGGTTTTATGTATGATCGAGAGGTTCTTGTAGCGGATGCGGGAGGAGATTGGAAGCCAGTGTAGTTCCTTAAGGATTGGAGTAATGTGGTCAGTTTTACGTGTTTTGGTTAGTATTCTGGCTGCTGCATTTTGCAGGATTTGTAAAGGTTTGGTGGTAGAGGCGGGGAGGCCTAGGAGTAGGGAGTTACAGTAGTCTATTTTTGTAAGGATCGTGGCTTGAAGGACCGTGCAGAAATCATTAAAGTGTAGAAGGGGTTTCAGTTTTTTGAGGACGTGGTTTGAAGAAGGAATCTTTTATAGTTGCATTGATACATTTTTTTAAATTCAGTTGGCTATCTATGGTGCTTGGTGATGTTATGTTGAAAGATGATGATGAGTTCAGTTTTTGCTGTGTTCAGGGCAAGGTGGAGGTTGGTGAGGAGGAGGTTTATCACGCTAAGGCAATTCTCCCAGGTTTCGATAGACTTAGTAAGGGATTCTTTGGGAATGAGAATTTGAACATCATCCGCGTAGATGAAGTGTGGAAAGCCAAGATCTGTGAGGAGCTTGCAGAGGGGAAGGAGATAAATTTTAAAGAGGGTGGATGAGAGGGAGGACCCTTGAGGTAAGTTGGGTGGGAGTAAATTCAGAGTTTCCAATTTTGACTTAACTGGAGGGAGGGCACTAAAGATATCTAGTGCGACAGCATTTAACTTTCAAAAAGGTGCCTATGATAAAATGAAGAAAATGGTTAGGGAAAAACTGAAAGGAGCAAATACAAAGGTTAAGAATTGGCATGGATGCTTAAAAATACCATCTTGGAAGCCCAGACCAGATATATTCCACATATTAGAAAAGGTGGAAGGAAGGCTAAATGACTATTGGCATAGTTAAAAGGTGCGGTGAAAGAGGCTATAATATCTAAAATAACATCTTTCAAGAAGTGGAAAAGGGATTCGAATAAAGAAAACAGGAAACAGCATAAGCACTGGCAAGTCAGATGCAAAGCATTGATAAGGAAGGCAAAGAGAACATTTGAAAATAAGCTTGCCGTGGAAGCAAAACTCATAATAATTTCTGTACATTTGAAGTAAAATCCCTCAAAGGAGTCAGTTGGACCATTAGATGATTAAGGTGTAAAAGGGGTACTTAGGGATGACAAAGGCATAGCAAAGAGATTGAATGAATTATTTGCTTCAGTACTCACCGAGAAAGATGTAAGGCAGATACCCATGCCAGAAATAATATTCAAAGGTGATGATTCAGAGGAGCTGAAACAAATCTCAGTGAACCTGGAAGATGTACTAGGGCAAATTGACAAAATAAAGACTAGCAAATCACCTGGACCAGATGGTGGTATCCCAGAGTAGTGAAAGAACTGAGAAACAAAATAGCAAGTCTGCTGTTGGAAATTTGTAAATCATATTAACTTCGTCTATAGTACCTGAACACTGGAGGGTTGTCAATGTCATGCCAGTTTTTAAAAAGAGATCAAGCGGTGATTCATGACACTACCAACGAGTGAATCTGATTCTGTGCCAGGCAAAATGATAGAAGCTATCAAAAAGAACAAAATTGCTGCACATATAGGCATAATTTACTAGGACAAAGCCAATATGGATTTAGGCAAGGGAAGTCTTACATCACAAATTTGCTATGTTTTTGAGGTCATAAATAGTTCCTCATGAGAGACTTCTTATGAAATAGGGGCCAGTGTCCTATTGTGGATTGCCAACTGGTTAAAAAATAGAAAACTAAATGATGGATTTTCTAAATGGAGAAAGGTGACTCGTGGAGAGTCCCAGGGATCTGTTCTGGTACCACTGCTTTTTAATATATTTATAAATCACCTGAAAATGGGAACAACAAGTGAGGTGATCATATTTGCTGATGACACAAAATTATTTAAAGTTGTTAAATCACAAGAGGATTGTGAGAAATTGCAAGAGGATGCTGCAATACTGGGAGACTGGGCATGCAGATGGCTCATGAAATTTAATGTGGACAAGTGCAAAGTGATACACTTAGGGAAAAATCACCTTATAGCTTCACAATGCAGGGGTTCCACATTGAGTCGCCACTCAGGAAAAGGATCTAGGTGTTATTGTTGAAAATATGTTGAAATCTTCTGCTCAATGTGCAGCAGCAGCCAAGAAAGCAAATAGAATACTAAGGATTATTACGAAAGGAATGGAGAATAAAACAGAGAATATCATAATGCCTATATATCGCTCCATAGTGTGACCTCATCTTGAGTATTGAGTTCATTTCTTCTCGCCACATCTCAAAAAAGATATAGCAGAATTAGAAAAGGTACAGAGAAGGGCGACCAAAATGATTAAGGGTATGGAATAATTCCCCTATGAAGAAAGACTAAAGATGTTAGGATGCTTCAGCTTGGAGAAGAGATGGCTGAGGGGAGGTCTATAAAATAAAGAATTAAATGGAATGAGTAAACATAATTTACTCTTTCGAAAAGTACAAAGACCAGAGGACACACAATGAAATTACTAAGTAAGACATTTAAAACTAATAGGAGGAAATATTTTTTTTACTCAGTGCATAATTAAGCTCTCAAATTTGTTGCCAGAGGATATGATGAAAGCTATTAATTTAGCTGCATTTAAAAAAGGTTTAGACAAGTTCCTGGAGGAATAGTCCATAAACCATTATTAAGGTGGAGTTGCAGAAATCTCTAGGATAAACAGCTTGGAATCTATTCACCCCTTGGGATCCTGCAAGGTACTTGTGACCTGGATTGGCCACTGTCAGAAACAAGTTACTAGACTTGATGTACATTTGGTCTGACCAAATATAGCTAGTCTTAAGTTCTTATGCAGCCTCTAAAGCTCACATTGAACATTTTTAGATAGTTCTTTCATGGATTCAATCAAAAAGATACAAAGAACCCAGCCCTGTGCCTGTGATATTGAGAGACTGGCAGTAAAGGTGTTAAATTCACTGGCGATCTGGAAGTCTGGTTAGTATAGAGCTAATTTATAAATATGATTTTAAAATGGAAAGATTTATCCAGGAACCCCTAGTGATATTAACAACTGGCTTTTAATCTTGAATCACTTCACTCATGTTGCATATAGCCACTGTTAATATTTAACCACACATTAAGACTTTGAAGTTATCTTAAGACATTGCTGTTTAATATTTTAAAACATCAATAAGTGTTTTCTTTAGAAGGTACCTTAGGAGCGTCCTTTGTCATGTTAAATAGTTAATTTTGTTGTAGACCTAACAATAATTCAGAAGCCTGTAATACATCCATCAGCAACTCAGAGCTAAAGATAATATACAAAGTGCATTTAGCATTCCCATTCAGAAGCTGGACAGCCTTCTTGTCAGCTCATTAATGATGGAAACGATGGCCTGTACCATGCACGGACGCTACTGCAAGTTTAAATTACACAAATCAGTCATTTGAGACTGCAGTTTACGGTTCCGTATGTGGCAAATCCAAATTATTCTGCTAACGTGTAGTTACATTTTTATTGGATGGATGAAAGAATAATCCAAAGATGTTGCCTGTGAGAGCATATATTTTCCTCCTTCAGAATCCAGCTTTCTCCAGGATGGACAGGACTACTGGCCTCCTATTGTTATATAGAGCTCTGCACTGTATTATAATTGAAAAACACAGAGAGAGATAGAGAGAGAGAGACCAATTTCTAAACACAAGGTTACCTTTCCTAATTTTGCTAATGCTTTTTTTCAGTGCTGGGAGTGTAGGGGAATCTGCATGAATTCACTACTTATTAGTGCTTGCGCTATGTTAACCGCCCTTATGAAGCCCCAGCAGGGAGGGAGTGCTCAATAATCCAGTATGGGAGATATAATTTAAGGATTCCTTAGGCATTGTCTAAGGAAGGGACCCTGCTGTTTCAAAATGCAAGGGTTATTTGTTTGTTTTTTTAAACACTCATTGGCCCTATGAAATTATCATTTCTGCCTAAAGACCTTGCTGGTTTCCTTGTCTCATTTCTTTTTGACAGGGTAACATGTTGTGCCCTTTCTTCAAAGCCTTTCATTCCCATTCTCCCTAGGGGCACTTCTTTTCTTTAGCTGCAGAAGATCAAAAGTTAGTCTCTTCTAAGTCCAGATCTCCCATTTGGTCTCAGGTTGCCAGTGTAATTATGGGCTAGTCCTGTATTTTATTTTGTTTGGGGTGTTTTAACTCTCTTCTGTCTTAAGTGCCCTGTTTTTGTCTTGCCGTATTTTACCTTATCTCGCTTTGATTTTATAGACACTAGCGTACAATGTCAAAGCACTCAAACAGCCACCTTTGCTGATTTAACCTCACGCAGCCCCAACCACATGCTCATGGGGCTGGACCAGTGGCAATTGCTGTGATTGTTGAGCTGGGTTTCTTCTCCTCGGGCTGACCAGGGCTGGGGATATTGAGCTGGGTTTCTGCCCCTCGGACTGACCAGGGCTGGGGATATTGAGCTGGGTTTCTGCTCCTCGGACTGACCAGGGCTGGAGATGCTGTAGAGGCCGTGTTCTTCACAGTCCCTGAGGGGAACCTGTCCCAGCCTTCACTTAACAGCGACACCTAGTGGCCAGGTGTGGGGTCCCATGTTAGCCAGGTTCCAGAATTTGTGGCCCCTGGCTGAGAACTGATGCTGTGATGACTGGTTTGAATTTGGAGGGATATGGAAAAAAAAGAATTGAAAGGGAGGGAAACTTCAGGTAATTGTGGATGACGTTTTGTGCTGCTGTTGCCCAATGGAGGGCAGTTCCAATTTTGCAGGAAGCCCAAAGGAGTAGGAGGAAAACTATTGGGTGAGGAAAAACCTCATATGATCAATTCAATTGCATAGGGGTGTGAATCGGGTGCCCGATCGTTCCCGCTTTCGGGATCGTCTGGCCACGGGAAAAAATTGTTTTCCTGCGTTTCCCCGGTTTTTTTTTTTTTTTAGTGAAAAATCGTTTTTCAGGTTAGTGCGCGCTAACAAAAATAGCAGAAAATAACAAAAGTAACAAAAATAAACATTTTTTTGTTAGCGCACACTAACATGAGTTAGCGCGCACTAACCCAAAAAACAATTTTTACGAAAAATCGGGGGTAAAATTGATAGTTTCTTTCTTTTAACCAATTTCTAACAAATTTAGAAATATCGTACGATATTTCAATTCGTTAGAAAAACACTTCACATCCCTACAATTGCAGGCTCCCTGAAAGACTCACACCCTCCTCCCCCCACATATACAGCTTTACCTTTACTTATGCAGATAGAACATGCACGTAGTCTCAGTTATAAAGAGACATGCACACTCATAACCAGTCTCTCTCTCTCTTGCACAGTCTGATACAAATACACCCATCACCCTGTCTCTTGAGCACACAGCCAGCCAAAGTCCCTCCTCCACCAGTGGCTCAAGTACGTCCCACATTTCTGTCCTCCATTTTCACCTTATTTCCCCCCTCCTCCATATCCTTTCCCTTTTTTTCTTCTACTTTCATCCCTACCCCCGCTAGTTTTTGTTCTCTCTTCCCATTGTCCCTCTTGTTTCTCCATCTTCCCCATCGTACCCACCTTGGGCCACACTTGGCATTAACAGGATTAAGGTGGCAACTGGCAAGGTGAGGGAACAGCTAGTTATCATGTATGCCCACCGCTTCGTCATCGTTTTCTCTTGGGCTACTCATTCCTGCTGTAAACAAATGCACAGGAGGAAGAGTTAAAAAAAAAAATTTAAAGTATTTCTTACTTATAGGAAAAGAGCGGACTATTTAAATCATTTGTCTCCAAAGTGGTCATCATAAAAGCACTGGGTCGACCTTGTAAATCTTATCCGTTGACCCAAAAAGACTTTTCTGTGCTTAAATCGAGTTTATCCGTCACTTAGAGATCACTCTTTAAACAGTCATTTTACAATATTTTTATAGAGAAACTTGTAATTCACTTATCTTCTGACTGAATAATCATTCCATCAAGGAGCTCCTTGTAAGGCACTTACTCAAAAGTCTTTGCATTTATGATCTTTAAATGCACGTGAAATCTTTAACGCCCGACACTGTAGCGTTCAGAAGCCATGCTCCTTCAGGGGTTGTTACCATCGGGGAAACAACTCTTTATACTTGTAAATTTCAGTCAATCTTTGTAATCCTATATAAAAATACCACAGTATTCTCTTAATGGCATTTTATAACAAAGTAATAACTGTTCCAAAAAAACCAACTCTTTAAAAGTGCATCATTATTGGAAAGATAAATGCTCACTTACATCCTTTTGAATGATGAACAGAAACGTCATTATGATGTCGCCCTCCTGTCAACCTTCTCTGCGTCTGATAGTTGTACAAGTGCCGCTATTTTATACCAAAAAAAGCCCGCAAAACTGGGATATCAATCAAAAGGACGGAAGTCCAGCCCTAAAAACCAGAGGATATTCACAGGACTACTATGAAAGGGGAGATGCTGCTAGGGGATTTCAGTCTTCCAGATGTTGATTGGGACATTCCAACTGCAGTATCTTCTAGAAGCAGGGACATCTTGCATTCTCTGCAAGGAGAACTGTTCTTTCAACCGGTAATGGAACCCACATGGGAGGGGCGACCTGGTGCTTACCAACAGGGACAGTATTTCTGATGATGTGGATGATCATATGGAAACCAGTGACCACTGGATGATGCAGTTCAATATTAGGGCGCAAGAAATGAAGGTTCATTCTAAGGCAAGGGTCCTAATTCAGGAAAACAAACTTTCTCAAAATGGGGGAGAATCTCAAGGAGTCGTTAGCTGGATGGGAAAATCTAGGAGAAGTAGAAGGGCAGTGGGCAAAACTAAAAGGAGATATAAGGGCAACTAATCTTTTTGTTAGGAAAATAAAGAGAAAAGGAAAAAGAAGACATTATGATTTTCTAAAGAAATAACTGAAAAGGTAATGGAGAAAAGGTTAGCTTTCATAAACTATAAGAGATCGCAGAAAGAGGAAGACAGGCGACAATATTTGGAAAATTTAAGAGAAGCTGGAAAAGTAAGAATGCGAAAATTCAAATAGAAGAAAAAATAGCAAATATGGTATTTTTTTTTAGATATGTTAGTGGTAGAAAGAAATTCAAAATTGGCATTGTGTGACTCAAAGGTGAAAGGGAGGAATATATAGAGGCTGATGAGGAAAAAGCAAATAAGATTGGAAGTGAGGTAAACCGCAATCAATTTTCAGAACAATGTGTTCGTGAGGAGCTAACTAAACAGTAGATAAAGCGATAGCTCCAGATGGGATACATCCAAGATTATTAAGGGAACTTAAAATGTCCTGGCAGCTCTGCAGGCTAACCTTTTCAATGCTTCTTTAGAGTCTGGAGTAGTTCCGGAAGGCAGAAAAATGGTAGATATGGTTCCTATTCATAAAATTGGGAGGAGGCTGGGAACTCTAGGCCAGTTAGTCTGACGTCTGTGGTAAGCAAACAAATGGAATCACTGCTAAAACAGAGGATAGTACAATTTTTGGAATCCAAGGGATTGCAAGATCTGAGGCAACATGATTTTACCAGAGGTAAATCTTGTCAGATGAATCTAATCTTATTTCTTTGATTGGGTGACCAGAGAGTTGGATCAAAGGAGAGCACTAGACGTAGTGCACTTTGATTTCAGCAAAACCTTTGACAAGGTTTTGCTGAAAAAAAAAAGACTTATAAATAAATTTTGTGCCCTTGCTATGCATCCTAGAGTGACTGGCTGCCTGGTAGCAAGAAAGGGTAGTGGTAAATGGAGTTTTTCTCTGAGGGGGATGATACTAGCGGTAATGCCTCAGGGATCAATCCTTTGACTGGTTCTTTTCAACATTTTTGTGCGTGAGATAATGGAAGGATTGTAGGGAAAGGTTTGTCTTTTTGCCAATGATACCAAAATCTGTAACAGGGTGGACAGCCAGGAAGATGTGGAAAATATGAGCAGGGATCTAGAGAAGCTCGAGGAATGGTCTAAGGTCTGGCAGATAAGATGTAATACAAACAAATGCAGAGTAATGCATTTAGGATGCAAAAACCCAAGGGAAAGGTGAAATTCTTCTAAGCACAAAGGAAAATTGGGATCTAAGGGTAATTGTATTTGATGATCTTAATGTGGCCAAACACGTGGATAAAGCAACGATAAAAGCCAGAAATGTGCTTGGCTGCATAGGGAGAGGGTCAGCAGAAAAAAGGAGGCAATATTGCCCCTGTATAGGTCCCTGTCGAGACCTCACTTGGCGTACTATGTGCAATTCTGGAGACCTTGCCTTCACTAGGATATAAACAGGATAGAGTCTGTCTAGAGGGTGGCTACTTAAAATGGTCAGTGGTCTTCAATCTAAAGTATATGGTGTTAGACATGTATACCCTAGAGGAAAGGCAAAATAGTGGAGATATGATAGAGACCTTCAAATATCTCAAAGGTTTCCAGCATAGAAGGCGAGCCCTTTTTTTTTTTTTTTTAACAGAAAAGAGGCCCTTGAACAAGGGTCAGGCGATGAGGTTAAAGGAGGTAGACTCGGGAGTAATCTTAGGAAATATTTCTTTACAGAGAGAGTGGTGGATATAGAACAGCCTCGCAGTGGAAGTGGTGGAAACAAAAACAATATCTGAATTCAGGGGATCTCTAAGGAATTGATGAGAACTTTAATACTAAATTAATTGGACAGATTGGCAGACTGAATGAGCCATATGTTTTTTGTTTGTTTTTTTTCTGCCATCATGTTTCTCTGTTTTCCACAGGTACCTTGTACCTGCAGGATTTGCACCAGTTTTCAAAGATAAAGTACAGGCATGCTTTCCCTCAAAATTTCCCCAGGAAAACGTATCCACAGAAGTTTATGCCTGCTTCCTCTGCAGTTACTTTTTACTGTGGAAAATAACGCACACGTTTAATTTTGCAAAGGCAAACTTACACATGGTGTTGCTTCCCTTCGATCTAACCCTGCCCCTAAGAGCACCTCCGCACGATGTGGATAAAAAAGTATGTGAATTGTGAAACAATGTACAGAATATTCATGAAGAGCGAGCAGTATCCCTGGCCACATCAAGCCCAGAGAGTGAGAGCTGAGACTAGGTGAGCTCACATCTCACCTTGCAATACCTCTGCGCCTCCATGCCAGCAAGCACAAAGTTTCTAATATATTTATTGATTACTATCTGAATCCTGCAACATTAAGGACCAGATGTACTAACATTTTTTTCCAAGTTTGTCTATGGGGAAAATGCTTGGTAAATATGGACCTAAATTTGTAGCATGTGATGCTCTTGGCTGAGATGATGATGAATCCCAGCACGATCTGGCATACTCCATTCCTATCGAACAGTTCTTATTCAAATAATCGTAAGGCAGGTTCATCTACTGTGCAGGAGAAGGTTTATTTCAAAGTGAGCAGAGATACAAAAATTCCACTTAAGTAAACAAAAATTCCTAACTGTCCGAAGGTAACCTACACAGGGGTTACCGCTTGTTACTTGCCAGGGACTTGGTTAGGCCTGTTTCCCCCCCCCCAATCAAACATAGCAGAATGTGTCAGATTCCTCATATGGCCCTTTATAATCTTGGTCTTATATCTCTTCCTTGTGTCTTTTCAACTCTTTTTCATCCTGGGGTCTTTTCACTTCTTCCCTGCCTGTCTACCTTTGAACTATTGGGCGGGGTACAGGGGAGGTATCTGAGGGTATTGGAGTCCTGGCCTTCTCTTTCCTTGGACTTCAGCCACCAAGGGCCCTATTCTTTCTAAAACTGAGTTCCATGCTTGGCCTCTTCTCGCTTTCTTCCCTGGGAGTTTATCTGCAGCGCGCTCTGGTTCCCTGTGCAAGTTTGTCTCCTAATGTACAGAATATTAGTTTTGACCATCAACTCCTTGTCCTATGGGCGAGTCCCTGTGACAGCTACCAGTTGCAATAAACCCACTAGACAGACAAAGTTGGCACAGATTCCAGCCATCTTCCTGTTAAGTTTTGTATGCATTTAATATGTGGTCTAATAAGCCCCAGTAAATGTACTTGTGTGAGCCAGATGTGAACAGCTCAATGTAAATATAGATGGGACACTGAGGTATTTGGTTCCAGCCATCCTTTGGACATCATGTCTTTTTGGATCTTTGATGACAGTACGACTATTGCTGTTGTCTCTTACAGAATCCTATAACTGCTCACAATATATTGAATCAGGTTAATTAGAATATAATACTGGCTGTTTGATAGCAGATAAGAGTTTTGTATTTCTGTTTTAGGTATTTGGATGGCAACCAGTTCACCCTGGTTCCCAAGGAGCTCTCTAATTATAAGCATTTAACCCTCATGTAAGTAACTATGTGGTATTTTCCTGTCTTGGCCTCACACATTTCTGTTTTTTCTTCTTTTTTTTTTTTAATGAAGGCATTAAATGTAAAACACCAGATTTTAGGCCTAGATCTCCTTTGAACAACCATCTGGTAACTGAGCAAGGCTGAGCTGGTTTTGGGTTTGGCCCTGGTAATCATATAGGGTTGGATAAACTAGTTGATTATGCATGTAGGTTTGATAGGGGAGATGCTGTCTGCACATGCCCCTACTAGGTTTGTATAGATAGTGAATGTAAGTATGTGAACTAAGTTTTTCACTAGGCAGCTGATGAATGTACTAAAAAAAAAGACTCCCACTGTACTTTACAAATAATAGGGCTGTGCATTCATTGGTCGAATCATTTCAGTGGTATGCATGTATCTCACGAATGGAGATTAAGCATGCAAAACTGATGGTATGCGCATATGCAGGTGGCCACCCACATACGCGCATACCATCAGTTTTGTGCGCCTGCTTTCCATTTGCGAGATACGGGGTACCGCTGAAACAAAGGAAGCAAATCAACCAACAAATGCACATCCTTCAAAAAATAAAAATAGTGCATTCAACTGAGGAAGAGGAAAGAGAGAGAGAGAGAGGTCTCTTTCCTCCAGAATCAGAAGTCCTTGTGTTACTTTTCATTTATTCCAGAGCAGCACTGACTGTGCATGAATGTGACACACAACATAAAATGCATTATTGCTATGAGACTTTGTGACACATTACCTTTACTAGTCTTACTCACAAAAATACATTAACCAAGAAAAGGCATTTTACTGCTGCTAGCTGTGTGCTCAGAATTTGGGAATGGCATAATCATTTAGGACTAAGCACCTGTTGTGTTTTTTTCAGAGATTTAAGTAACAACAGAATCAGCACTCTTTCTAACCAGAGCTTCAGCAACATGACTCAACTGCTTACTCTGTAAGTTTAATCTTCTAACCATGGCATGCATATAAACAGAGGCTCTGCAGAGAGTAGGGATTTGAAGTTAAAAGAAAATCATTTATTTTCCTCTTTGCCCATGATACTTGGTTTTCTCATTCAGTATATAAATGGAATGTTCTTGTGCTTGCAGAATTCTCAGCTACAACCGTCTGCGATGTATACCTTCCCGAACATTTGATGGCTTAAAGTCGCTTAGATTACTGTAAGTGCTATTTAGTTTTGAAGAACCCTTTTTCTGCATGCACATTTGTGCAGTTAGTGGTAGTGGAAGCTGTGGGCTGGACCACACTTGAGCAGATAAGAATAGCCAAATGGATAATGGCTGTGCCTTATCAATGTGAATAAATAGTGTACTAGAAGGATCATTTGTAGGGGGTGAAAGGCTGGTTTTAGGTTCTATTCATAGACCTGCCTTGGGGTCTCCAATGAGACTGCCAACTTGACTTCCAGTTCTGGTGTGAACCTCTGTCTACCAAGAGTTGCACTGAGTTTTTATTAAAATACTTGACACGGTGGTGGTGATTCTTTGGTCATTGTTCACCTTGGCCCATATTTCAACAAGTAGAAAAGTACAATGCTGTGTTGAAACTTGACACGATGCTGCTGGACTTTGTCATTTCCGCTCTGAACGTTTGGGTTTATTTCCCGGGTTGTGATCCTGTAAATCAAGCGTGTAGGCTGATGCCTAGATTAGACAGGGGTTTAGAAGTAATCATTTTAGCTTATCAGTAGTATTTACTTATTTACAAATAGTTCTTGTCCTCCATATTACCCATTTCTGTTCATGGCAGATAACATGGATGAAAATGATTCTCTGTTTTTCATTGTGTCAGGTCTCTCCATGGTAATGATATTTCTCTCTTGCCTGACGGAACCTTTAGTGACCTTTCTGCACTGTCACACCTGTGAGTATGAGTATTCCTCCTATTCTCTACATTTAGGGAACAGATTCCTTGATACATTATCGATGTAACTACAATATTGCAGAGCCTAGGGAGTTAGCTGCCTTGGTGAAATTCTTTGCTTCAGACCAATTCTGATTTGACCCCAAATTTTGCAAATCCTTAAAGATCTTCAGATAAGTTGTTGGCTGTTTCCATTCTGCTACATCTAACGATGTCTCCTTTAATGCTGAGTTCCTCCAGAGGAGATAGGGAAATGTCAAATCATCTCCTGGCATTGCTGCTGCAAGTTTCTCTCAGGTCAATCCAGTAACGAGTGATAGGAAGAGCTGCGTTAGTGCCCAGCGCACCCGCGGTTGCCACACGCACAGTCCGGCTCACCTACCGCTCGATCCTGTATGTAAATAGCTTGCAAATGCAAGCTGCGTCTAAGAAGCGTCCGTGAAGCGTTAGGCCCGCGCAACCCATTTTACTGTATAGAGCGCTATACAGCGCCTATAGAGTAACCTGGGTGCGCGGGCCTAACGCTTCACGGACACGCTGGTATCTGTCATTTCAAATGTCATTTCAAATTTGTCATTTTCAAATCATTTTGATTTTCAAGTCATTTTCAAAGTCATTTTCAAATCCAGAAACATGGATTATAATCCATGTTTCTGTATTACCAATTTATTGTTTTTGTTAATTTATTGTCTTTGTTAATTAGCTATCACTCATTAATGTTATAGTTTAATTCTGCCCTATCTTCCGACATCCATGTTTTACGCTCCCTGTTTTTAATGTAACTTTCATTTTTACTTAGACGTTAATTGGTTTCCCCCATGTTCTAATGTAAACCGGTACGATAAGACCTGGTCTTGAGTATCGGTATAGTAAAAGAAGTTAAATAAATAAAATAAATAAATGACATTTGAAATGACAGGTACCAGGAAGTGGACGGTTCTCCGCTCGGGATTGTCAGCCCTCTCTCCCCTCCTCCCGAAGCAAAGCGCGAAAAGCAGCCTTGCTCCGGGAGGAGAGGAGAGAGGACTGGCAGTGTAAAGCGACGAAGCGACTTACTTTTTTTGCAGCCCTCCTCCGGAGACGGACATCGGCGACGACGGACGCGGCTCCCCTGCCTCCAGCTGCCCGCGAAGATGGATGCCTGCATTGGCGAAAGCGGCTCCTGTGCGTGCAATTGGGCCGCTCAAGACGTGACGTCACATGCCGTGATGCCAAACGTCGTGACATCACGCCTTGAGCGGCCCAATTGCACGCACAGGGGCCGCTTTCGCCCGTGCATCCATCTTCGCGGG
The DNA here is from genome assembly GCF_901001135.1 of Rhinatrema bivittatum. Lineage (NCBI taxonomy): Eukaryota > Metazoa > Chordata > Amphibia > Gymnophiona > Rhinatrematidae > Rhinatrema > Rhinatrema bivittatum. Next base: position 189,848,626 of record NC_042615.1, on the reverse strand, counting down.
CAGCTGGAGGCAGGGGAGCCGCGTCCGTCGTCGCCAATGTCCGTCTCCGGAGGAGGGCTGCAAAAAAAGTAAGTCGCTTCGTCGCTTTACACTGCCAGTCCTCTCTCCCCTCCTACCAAAGCAAGGCTGCTTTTCACGCCTTGCTTTGGTAGGAGGGGAGAGAGGACTGGCAATCCCGAGCGTAGGATTGCCCGTCCTCTCTCCCCTCTCTCTTGCAACTTTTTTTTTCGCTTTTTTTTTTTTTTTCGCTTTTTCGCTTTTGTTGCTTCGGGAGGAGGGGAGAGGACTGGGGCTGCCCCGGAGACCAGCACCCATGGACGCGGCCAGGGCAGGTGAGCGGGGGCTGGGGGAAAGTTTGCCGCCTACCCTTACCCCTGCCTCTAACGCAGGGGTAAGGGTAGGCGGTAAGTTAGCAGGTTAAACGCGCGGCAAAACGGCAGATTAAAAAAGCGATAGTCGGGGCACGTGTTACTGTATGGGAGGGAATAGCTAATTCGATCGTTTACATGTAATATACATGCCGCAGGCGGAAGGGGTTACCCGGGGATTTAAGGACGTGGTAAGAGTAGGTTAAAGGGGATTGTGGATCACAGGAAGGGCTAACGCGGCCGGAAAGTGAGTAGAAAGCGGGTTAGGAGCGGGGTAAACGCGGCAGCACTTTACTGGATTGACCTGTCTGTTAGATAGAAATGTGTGAAAATTGCAGTGAAAGCAAAGTTCACTGATTTTGTGGAAAAGTTCTCAGAAGAGAGTGACTTCCACAAAATATTTTGCCAGAGAATTTAATAGGAAATGTTCATAAAACAGGCAAAAAAAAAAAAGAAAAATTCTTCCAGTTCACTGCATTTGAAGCCTCTACTCTTTTTCTTTAAAAAAAAAAAACCAAAAACCCACCCTCCAAAATTATTTGTACCTGATGGATTTTGCCGTTTTGCCCAGAAATGCTGTCATTGAAGCCTAAGGCAGATATTTTCTTGAGTTTCCAAATTTTGCAGAATGACACTTCTACTTTTTGCACATCCTACATGGTAGGTAATAATCTATTAGTGTTGAATGAGGAAGCTGCCTTCCTTTCTTTATTGACTTTTTGACCTCCCTGTTTAAAAAAAAAAAACCTCAGGCTGGTTTAGTGGCAGTGGGGCGCGCTATCCTGCGGAGGATCTGGAAAGATGATCAGATCGGGCTGGCCAGTGCTTGGGGTGCTGCAGCGGCAGTGTTGCCTCTGCGGGGGGGGGGGGGGGGAAGAGTCAGTCCTCATGTAATAGCGTCGCTAAGTGACTGGATTTAAGGCCTATGATTACAGGGTCCCAGAAGCAGCTCTGCATGTACATAGCCCTTGGACAATGACTGTCGCAAGCTAGGAAAGGGAGGAAAACTCCGGGTGGTTGCAAATAAAGGGGGTCATTTATCAAAGTGCTATATTGCGTTTTCGCATGTGTTAAGGCATTTTCGCGTGCGAAAGCACCAATAACGTTTGGTGCGATGCAAATAAGAAACAGGGGAAGATGGTGGGAGTTTTGGCCAATTGGGCTGGGCTCACAGTTTTGCGAAGCTGTATCACATGGCTTTAATGCAAATTTTAGCTACACCTTTTTCATTTGTGTAAAGCTGCGTGATAGGGCTTTTTTTGTGTGTTGTGATGTTTTTGCACATGCTGTTTTTAGTGGTTTGAAGCTCCTGGAGAGCCAGCGTACAGGGGAGGGAGAGAGAGAGAGCAAGCCTAGCCATAATGCCCCCTCCACTAGATAGGTACTTATATCTCTATGGGAGGGCCACCTAGTAACTCGAGGTGAGGTTAAGGTATTAGTGTAGGGGTTAGGGGCCACTTTGACATTCAAAGTGAGATGTACGAACAGAACAGTGCTCTCTTGTGAAGATTTGATGACCTTCGGAGTGAGGAAACTCCCCCAAAGATTAGATTTATGCAATGTTCTCTCAACCTAGCTTGATGGACTCTCTACCTGGGTAACATCAAGCTAGGTTGAGAGAACATTGCACAAATCTCATCTTTGGGGGAGTTTCCTCACTCCGGAGGTCATCAAATCTTCACAAGAGAGCACTGTTCTGTTCGTACGTTTCACTTTGAATGTCAAAGTGGCCCCTAACCCCTACACTAATACCTAAACCTCACCTCGAGTTACTAGGTGGGCCTCCCATAGAAATATAAATAACTATCTAGTGTGAGGGTATTATAGCTAGTCTCTCTTCACTCTCTCTCCCCCCCCCAGTGGTTAAAGGAGGGCCCCAATAGTTAGGCTGGCTCTTTAGAAGCTTAAACATGGTTCCCCCCCCGTGGTTGTATGGAGGAAATACAACAATTCTGGCACTTATCGCAGTGTGAAAAAGTTATCACAATTTGCACTAAGATAGCACTTTGCATAGGTATTAGTGTAAATTGCGATAAACTGCCTACTACCATAAAACACACCCCTTTTCCTATCGCTTGCGATATTTAGTGCATTTTGATAAATCCAGACCAAAGACGCTTGGTGCTGGGTCTCAGCTGTGGTTCCAGTCTGAGCTGAAAACGCAAAGGTGTAGGAGGAAACTGCCAGGCTCAGAATCTCTCACTAGTGATTGGTCAGAAGGACTGTTTGTTACTAGTCTAATCCTCGTTGATTGAGATTTATTGGGGTATATTTTTAAATTGTATGTATTTTTTATTTTTGTGTTTTTATTGTATAAATCACTGAAGGCCTTGGGTAGCCACAATAAATGTTAATTCTCAAGTGGAAATTTTCATTTGTTAATTACTTTTATATAATTTAATATGAAAAACAATGTTGAAGTTAGAATAGAATAAAGTTCCTTTTTGTGCTGAGACATTTCAATGGCTGCAGCGTTTACAGTACACATCGAAAGCCTGTGAGCAGGTTGAAACCCATATTACCACCAGTTCAAGAGGATCTAATTATATGTCCTCCAAATTAAAAAGTATAATCAACATTGAGGACAGTAGTTTGCATATGTCAGATTCATTTTGTGGCCACCAGTTTTAGAAAGGAAACCATGTCTGGCATACTTCCTGTGAGGTAACCGCAGGCACCGCCCACCTGTCATGTACTGTAGTGTAATGTAACTAGCTGCCCAGAATAGCCGAAAAAAACCACTAGCTTGGCAGTAAGGACTCGTCTGGTGAAGAATACTGTGCAGTGATACATTTTTAGCAACACTGCTCATTTTTTGGTTAGAACAAACAAAACAAACAGTTGCATTAAATAGATGTTTGGGAGCATTCAAGCATAATCTAAATGTGAAACTCAAGAGGCTGAGCTCAGGAAGGAAACTCATTGAGATTTTCTGAACCTTTTCCCACCAGACACACATTTTTAATTTTTATGTGGGAAAGACAATTGCTTGGGTCCATAGCAGGGGTAGGCAACTCTGGACCTAGAGTGCCACAAAAAGGTCTGGCTTTCTGGATATTCACAATGAATATGCCTGAGATGTATATGCAGGCACTGCCTCCTTTGCACACAGATAGATTTCTACATATTCATTGTGGATGTCCTGACAGCCCGACCTGTTAGTGACACTCTAGGCTGGAGTTACCTACCCCTGGTCTACAATCTGCAAAGTGGCTGAGTTCTATAAAAAGCCAAAAATCTGGAGATATTCAGCTCATGGCGTTCTTTTTTTTCCCCCCATACTGCAAAATAAGGTATTGTAACTTAATCAGGGGAATAGTTGTCTCTCTCCTATGGCAATTGATGGTTGTGCACAACCTTTTGCACACTCAGAATTTTGCAGACTGGAGGCCCTTGTTTTCAGCTTGAGAGAGTGACGTACCCAAGGCCACACACAAAGCCAGAGACCAAGGAGGAGTCACCTCTTTTGACTCTTAGCTCAGTGCTCTAACCGCTATACCAGCCCTCTGTACATTTGGTCACTGGCCTCTGGTTTTGTTTTTTTTAGGTTTTTTTTTTACCTCAGATAATGTATACTTTGTGCCATAAATCTAATTATATTAGAACTAAAGTAATAGTTGGCAGGCCAGATTTACATTTGTAGTGTGCCTCCCACATCTTATTTTTGGCTATCCCACAATATTTCAGTGCATTTCCCTTTTATAAGAGCACACTTGAAACTAGACAAAAATCACCATATACAATGCCCTTCTAACAGCAAGGAATACATTGGGATTTCTAGAAAGTTTCTCTTGTGAGGCGCAAGTTCCAAAGCCTTTCCTGCAAATCAGTAGCCTGCCTGAAAATTGCCCTTCCTCCATACAGATAAAAGTACTTGCATTGTGCTACAACACACATACTTGTGGGAGCTATTCCTGGGGGCTGTATTTTGATCAAGGGCTGAAAATAACTGGGAAATACTTCATTTTTAACTCTCTGCACAATATTTCCCAATCAAAACATACCCCCCAGAAAAGGCAGGGGCAAATGTCCTTGGGTCTGTCTCAAAGCCCGAGTATGCATTACGTCTTCGCTTTGAAATTGGAGCAAAGTCCACAGTTAAAAAGTATTTGTAGACTTTATCTCAGCTTGAAAATTACCCTCTAATTAGAATATTCTTGTACACTGGCTTATCTAAAGTATTTCTGATTATCATTGGTTTGAAAGGCTATTGCTGCCACATTGTTAGTAAGGTCTATCTTTCTATATGGACTTGTTTTCCATATTATAGAACCCAATGGAAATGCCCAAAGTGGCTTACAAACATTAAAAAAAAATACACTAAAATACAATATCACAGAAAAGACATATAACAAAACCTTAAATACAAATTCAAAGCCAAATCTTAAGTATAATTCATTAAAAAAACTCAACTAGATCCTACTCATACTATCACTATGGAATGGATGCAGTCAAAATATAATAAATGAAAGCATAATAATTAATAATTTGCATAAATAATCTATCATACTAAAGAGAATCCTGTAGTGCAGTTATTTTAAGTTAATATACTTTATAATATTCAAGACAGAAAGCAACTAAATTGATCTGTACTCTTAATATATTAACACCTTTTATCTAAAAAGGACCTCCATGCTCTTTACAATGTGTAATTCTTCAAAAATATGCATGGAGCTGTTTCTGAATTAAATAGCTTGGCTTCCAGGTTTAACTGATCGGTATGGCAGCTTCCAAAAAGAAAATCAGTTAACGTCTGAATTCCATCCATTTAATAGTGGCATAAAAAAGCAACATTTTATTGAGCGACATTGTGGATGGATTGTTGGGAAAGGTTTGTGTTTTTGCCAATGATACAAAATCAGCAACACAGTAGATTTATTGTTGGTTACCATGTTGCTTTACCTAATGTTTGGTATGTGTCTTTATAATTTCTTATTATGTTTTATTTGATTGTGTCTTGTCGATATTTTGTTGATTGTATGTATTTTGCTGATTTTATGTATTTTGCCAATTTTGTTGTCTCTTGTTATCCACTAAAATTCTTGGATTAACATACTACAAATTTTTTAAATAAATAGTCAGGAAAGTGTATAAAAATGAAAAGGAATCCAGTGAAGCCCCAGGAATGATCGAGGGTCTGGCAGCTAAATGCTAAAAAAAAAAATGCAAAGTTATGCATTTAGACTAAAAAAAAAAACAAACCCAAGGGAGCGATACAGTATAAGGGAGAGACATTCTAAGCATAACAGAGCAGGATCTGGGTGTGATCATATGTTGGATTGAGTGGGATATGCATTTTTAAATAAAACCAAATAAAATCTGGTGATCTTAAGATGGCTAAACAGGTGCTTGGCTACATAGGAAGAAGAATGGTCAGCAAAAAACAGTGAGACCTGGTGAGACCTCATTTGAAATACTGTGTGTAATTTTGGAGACCACACTTTCAAAAGGATATAAACTGATAGCGATGTGAATCGGTTCCGGAATCGTTTCCGGAATTGTGTTCGTAGAATCGTGGGAAACCTTCATTTCCCACTGTTCTGACTGCTTTTTTTTTTCAGCTGTACCGAGCCGAAAAAAAAAAACCCCCAACCCTTAAATCTAATTATTTAGAATCTCCCACCCTCCCGACCCCCCTCAAAACTTTCCTAAAGTACCTTAAAAAATGGCGCAGGCCATCCATAGCTCCTACCATGTGACAGGGGCCGGCCAGTGGCACAGATAGCCCCTGTCACATGGGTAAGGGCAAAGGGCCTTCGGCGCCATTTTGATTAGTGGCAACCGACGGCCCAAGAGCGGGAGATTGCTCCCGGGACCCCTGTGCTTTAGGAAAGTTTTGGGAGGGTGGGGGATTCTAAATTAAATTTAAAAAGTCGGGTGGGTGTGGGTTTTTTTTCTGTGTGCCCTTTCTTCCCATCCCATCCCCCCCAAAAGATAAGAAAACCACACGAAAATTTCATGGGGTTTTCCTATCACTTTCGGGGACCCCCTGATACCTGACACATTAGAAAATATCGTACAATATTTTCATCCGTTAGAAAAACGATGCACATCCCTATAAACTGATTAGAGTCGATCAGAGGGTGGTTACTAAAATCATACATAGTCTTTATTTGAAAGTATATGAGGTCAGGCTTAAAGATCTGAATATGTACACCCTAGAGGAAAGGTGGGATGAGGAGATATGATAGACATTTCCATGTACCGGTGGTGAGCCTCTTTCAACAGGAGGCTCTAGAATGAGGAGTCATGGAATGAGGGTGAAAGGGGAGCAGACTCACTCAGGAGTAATCTAATGATGATTTTCTTTACAGAAAGGTTTTGTGGAGACAAGGACAACTGAATTCAAGAAAGCATGGGAGAAGCAGAGGGGATCTCTGAAAGAGTGGCAGGGGATTGTAGAATTGAGCAGCTAGGTGGCTGGGGCAGTCTAGATAAGCCATATGGTCTTTTTCTGCCATCATTTTTATAAGTACTTGAAAGTCAGAAGTAGTTATTACCTCCCTTTGCAAGGTTTTTCCTGATTTGTTGCTCAAGGCATTAGTAGTGGGTTCACATCTCTGCCTTTTGGTGTATCCTTTTTGATTTTGCATTTCAAATGGGCAGACCAGATTCATTACCAAATGACTTAATAGAAAATAATTTGAGGAAACAGAATGTAGAATAAAAAATTCATCCAGTGTGCAAGGGGGGGGGGGGGGGGGGAAACCTGGGTTTGATTACTGGGTCAGATATTCCACTCCTTGGGTAGGCTGAGGCTTAGGATTCCTCAGAGCTAAGGTTCACCTTCCCTGGTGGTAGGGGAGGGAGTCTGTTACACAATGGCAATCCCTGGAGGCTGGCGTTAGGGATACTGATTGAGGGTTCAGGAAAGAGTCCTGGGGTATGATCACTGGCTGAAGACTAAAAAATAAGTTGGGAGAGGAGAGTTGCACTTGTTAACGCATTCGATAATTTTCATATTACTGTTATGGAATTTGGGGGAAACGTTAAGTAATTCCTCTTCTGCTGGTATTCCAGTGATTATGGGCCAGGGGTGTAATCAGGGGCTGAGGCAACAGGTAAGGCTTTTGATGAGTAATTGGCATCAGTTGATGTAAGGTGTACTTGGGGGGGGGGGGGGGGGGGAGTTAGAAGTCCATATTTCTAAAAGGGAGGAGATGTTAAAAGTGGGGTTATTTGAGTGCCAGGTCTGAGAGGGAGAATTTGTTAGATTTAATAGCTCAGTATAAGTTGGCTATATTGTTATTGATCCTAGCGTAGAGCTTATGATACAATGTTAAATCATCTATTCCCAGATGGTTATAGATATGTGGAAAGAGCACACCCAGAAGCAAGGGGAGGAGGGGTGTGGATGATTTATCAGAAATCAATTCAAATAAGACAAATTGCTTTTGAAATAGAGCAGTGGCTCCCAACCCTGTCCTGGGGACCTCCCAGCCAGTCGGCTTTTCAGGATATCCACAATGAATATACATGAGAGAAAATTTGCATGTTATGGAGGCAGTGCATGTAAATTTTCTCTCATGTATATTCATTGTGAATATCCTGAAAACCCGACTGACTGGGGGTCCCCAGGACAGGGTTGGGAACCACTAAAATTGTGCCACCAACAGAGGCTGCTATTGTGAGAACTAGGGAACAGAGGGTTTGCTTAGGTACCATCTTCCGGGAGGGACATGAGATTGTTACCCAGTTAGCAGGATCTTAGTGATTTTGCATTTTGGATGTGAGAATTTGATAATCATAGGGGGATTTTAATAATCATGTAGACTGAAGAATCACTGCTGGCAAAGGAACTGTTAACTATGACAGCTTCTGTCCTATTATTTTCCCAGAGTATGAGAAGTGAGGGCCAGCGGGAGGCATTAGGTGGACTAGGCGGCCGCATATTCATTGATGTGAGGGCACTATTTTTGAAAGATTGACAAAATTGCGGAGAGAGAGAGAGATCACGTGGTAGAGTGACATCACTGCCTAGGGCAGCTGAACATCCTTGCAGCTGCACTGCCTGGACTGATCCTGTTTTTGGTAGTGTGTATGTGAAGTAAGAAATTAGGAATTTATGGTAGTAAAGATTAGTGAGGCCTTGCTCGGGTAGACAGTTTTTGCCATTCCCTGGGATATTACCAAAGATTTGCATAAAATGACTTCCGAAGAAGCAGTCTCTGTATGGAACTCATCTTTAGCACATATCTATAAGATTTACCTAGTTTATGGTGTAACTTGTAGGATTGGTCAAAGGCAAGTACCCTGGTCTAATCAAGATATGTGTGAAGAAAGACAGGTCCTAAGGGGGTAATTTTCAAAGGAGTTACGTGCATAAATGTAACTACTATTGTAGCAATTTTCAAAAGCCATTTACTCATGTAAAGTGCACTTATGCGAGTAAATCCTATGGACAATTCAATGGCATATATTGTAGCAATTTTCAAAAGCCCACTTACTCGAGTAAAGTGCATTTACATGCGTAAAACCCAGTTTTACGCATGTAAATGCTTTTTAAAATCAGACCCTAAGAGAATAGGAGAGATACTAGAGTAAGAATTACGATGGTAAAGATAAGTTTGTGAATGCATTGATAGCATATAGGTCAAAGTGTAAGTAAAACAGGATTATATTAAGTGACGCTTAGCAGGCCTTTTAACCCACCATAGGAGATTTGGTGGTTAAACCGAAAGCAGAAAGTGCTACCTCAGTAGATTGTAAGGCTCTTGCTAACTATTTTGAGGAAAAGGTTGCTAAACTTTAGGCATGTCTGAGTAAGAGTTCTAGACAGAAAGTTGGTATTCTTGTAAAGGATACAGAAAGAGTTGAGACAGGTTAATTTGTAGGAAGTGCAGTCAGTTGTAGCTCAGTTGAAATCAGCATATTCTTAATTGGATCCTTGCCTATTTTCTATAGTGAAGAGTTTAAATGGTATTAGTTATGGATATACATATATATATATATATATATATTTTTTTTTTTTAATATATAATTTAATCTTTATTGGATTTTTTTCAAAAGAAAAGAAACACAATATTCACATTTCAGTGCATAAACAGGAAATTCGATAGACAATATAATACAAACATACACAATGTTTTACATTCCATATTATACAAACTTGTCTATTCAAATAAGATAATGCGGTGACTGAGCTTTATATAAACTTATATAATAATAATCAATAAATATATTTTTTTTCATATAATTAATAGATCATTGAAAGAGGGGGTAGTGGCAGAAGTATTGAAAACGGCAAGTTAGACCAATACAAAAGACTGTTGCACTACCTGTAGATTTTGTGTCTCATTACTGGCCAATTTCAAATCTTCCATCTTTAGGGAAAGTTTTGGAAAATATGTATTAAGTCAACCGGAGGAGTTTAAAAAAGCATTTAGGATGCTCTGCAATACAGGTTTAGGCAGTTGCATGGGACTGAGACATTGATATCATTGTTAGATGTTTTACATTGTAGAATGGATAGAGGAGAGTCAGGTCTATCAATACAGCTGGATGTAACCGTAATATTTGATAGAATTTTGAGATTTGAATTGACTGCTTACAATCTTATGGAATTGCGGGGACTGTACTAGCATGGTTTACCTCATTCTTAATGCATCAAAAACAGCAGGTACATATAGGGACAGGAGTTTTTCCTGGAAGATGGCAACCTCTGGTGGTCCACAGGGTTGGCTTTGTCACCCCTTTTTAATCTCTACATGCAATCATTGGGGAAATTATTGGCTGCTTTAGGAGTGATCGGTTTTCTCTATGCCAGTAGTTCCCAGACCTGTCTAACCAGTTGGGTTTTCAGGATATTTGCAATGGGGCAGATTTTTAGACGAGCGCTCGTGGGGGTACATTTGTGCGCACTAGCCGGCGCGCACAAATATACACCCGATTTTTATAACGTCTGCGCGCTGCTGCGCGCACGTTATAAAAGCCGGGGTCGGCGCACGCAAGGGGGTGCATTTGCATGTGCCGAGCCCTAGGGGGAGCCCGATGGCTTTCCCCGTTCCCTCTGAGGTGGCTCTGAGGCTGAAATCAGAACAACCTCGGAGGGAACTTTCCTTTCGCCTGCCCGCGCCGGCCAGCTGCCAGCTCGCCGTCCCCCGGCACAGCCGCTGTGCCGGAGGACTCGGGACCACCCCCAGACTGCCGCCCCAGCCCTGCCCCCTTACCGCCCCTTTTTCAAAGCCCCGGGACATACGCGCGTCCTGGGGCTTGCGCGCACGGCAGAGCCTATGCAAAATAGGCTTGGCGCCTGCAGGGGAGGTTTTAAAGGGTACGCGCGTAACCCTTTGAAAATCTATCCCAATGAATATGCACGAGATAAATGTTCATGCACAGCCTCCATAGCATTCAAATTTTATCTCGTGCATATTCATTGTGAATATCCTGAAAACCCAACTGACCGGGGAACCTCTGCTCTATGCAAATGATTTTCAGGTTTTTTTTTTCCAAGTACTCAGAACAGTACATTACCAGAACAGATACCTCAGGATTGTTTTAAGATTATTAGTGGGTGGATGTCAGAAAATAAGCTTTTGTTGAACATTTCAAAAACTGTTACTAGGGGTAGGGAAAAATAAGCCTATGGGAATTGTAATTCAGGAAATGTTAGGAGATAGAATGTAGCCTATTACATTTTCTAGGAATCTGGGTGGTTATATTTGATTCTAGTTTCTTTGAAGGCTCAAATTAAGGATGTTTGTAAAATAGTTATTTTACCATTAAAATTAGTGAGAAATTGAAATTTTATTTGATATCAATGTTACAGCCACATCTCATTAGTTATTTCGACTACTATAACAGGTTGTATATAGGTTTGCCGAAAACTTGATTTGTGCTCTTCTGTTGCAGAATGCGGCAGTAAGGCTGCTTACTGGCTTAGCAATCTGGAAGCATTTTACACCAAAATTGTGAGCTCCACTGGCGGCTGCTACTATTACTACTTAACTTTTCTATAACACTACTTCAGATACGCAGCGCTGTACAAACAACACATATGAGACAGTCCCTGCTCCATAGAGCTTACAATCTAATCAAGGCAAACACATAGGACAAGTGACTTCGGGGGTTTCATATAGTAAGACAATGACTAAAATTAGTTCGTTAATGAGACTGAAGGAGGACAATCAGGCTTAAGATTTAAAAGCAGCCTCTAAAAGGTGGCTTCTGTTAAGTGGAGGGTGCAGTTTATCGGGCAAATTTTAAATCACCCGCGTACATAAAATGAGGAGGCTACGCGCGTGGCACGCATTTTAGAAGGGGCCCCGCCGTGCGCATAACCCTCGTTTACGCTGGCGTAAGTTCTGAAAGAAAGAGAGAAAAAAAAAGATAGGTGGTATTCAGGGGTCGGCGAGGACAGGGGAAGAGAGAGGGAGTATGGAAAGGGGGGGTAGGGAACTGGAGAAATTCACGATGCGTTGCCCTGCAAATTTTGTGGTATTCCACCCCCCCACCCCCCAATGCGCGCGCCGGCCCAGATTTTATAACATGCGCGTGAATGTTATAAAATTGCGCGTCCATTTAAAAATCTACCCCTTTGATTGTAGTTATTAACAGCAAACTTTTGTATATGGACACTATGGGCCTTATTTTCTAAGGCTATCGCAGGCTTGCGCTAACAGCATATGCCTGCGATACTAACGAAGGTGGCGCACGCCTGCGCTACCTACATCGGGGCGGAGTCTGCCCCAGAAGAGGAGGAGTCGGGGCATCGCCGGGGCCGACTCTGCGTGGACAGTGAAAAGGTAAGGAGCCTTTTCGCTGCCTTTTTTGCACCCAATAACTAGGCCTTCTATGGTGTAGTTATTGGGCGCGATGCCGGCAGGACCGCCCCCCGCCTCATTACCGCATTTTTCTAAAGTACCGCAGGCCTGCGATATTTTAGAAAACGAGGCCCTGTGTGTAATTTGGCCCAGTTGCTTACTAATCAAGATAACGGCAGAATTCTGAGGTCTTCAGGACATAAGTTATTGAAACTTTCTGACATACAGAAGTATGGGTTTGAGAAGATGCGTCAGTGAGCTTGCTGTTTTGCGGCTCCAGTATTATGGAATGCCCTACCAGTTGAACTCAGGGATGAAGCAGATCTGAAAATATTTAGAAAAAAAATGAAATTATATTTTGTTGTGGCATTTCAGCAGGACTGGTAAGTGCAGCTCATTGATTTAGTTTTTAGGTTATTAAAGTACTATTTTAAATTTTATTCAGTGTTGTAATCTGGAATCTATTTGTTTTTTAAGTATATCATTTGTGTTTTTATAGTTTTTTGCATGTTATGAATGTGAGCAGTGTAATCTGTGCCGAACAGCTGGTCGGAGGCTGCAGAATATAAACTCGTGTGTGTAAAATAAATATAAAATTGGGGGAGGGGGTGTTCCCGGGAAACTTGTGAAGGACGCATCATCTGAGCCCTGCTTCCAATTGAGCTGGAAATTCAAAAGAGTAGGAGGAAACTGACAGATCCAAAACATTTAAGTATTTGAAAAATGATGAAGATTTTCTTTTTGGAGGCCAAATAAAATGCTGGTAGGTAAAAAAAAATAATAATTTGCCCTGATCACAGTTATAATTTTGCCTCCGATTTTGGTAATAGATCTTAGGTGGTCTGTTCAATAAGAATTGCCAGTCTCAATAACACATGCTTGGTAAATAGTGAGGCAATGACAGTCCTTGGCCTGTTCATGGATTTTGTCATTATTGCCCCTAGTTCATCGTGCTGGTGTTATCAGGAATTCAGTAAATGTCACCCATGGGTAAATACCCAGATTTAGAGGTGGGAATTATAGCCATGATTGCAGATCGTGCTCCTTTTATCCATCTGCAAAATGAAATACTTGATTATGTTACTAATAATTGTTCTTTGTTTTTTGTTGTTTTTTTAAAACAAAACCCTATTTTATTACAGTGCTATAGGGGCAAATCCTCTCTACTGTGACTGCAACATGCAGTGGCTGTCGGACTGGGTTAAATCAGAATACAAAGAGCCAGGTATTGCTCGATGTGCCGGACCCGGAGAAATGGCTGAAAAGCTGCTTCTCACCACACCCTCCAAAAAATTCACCTGCCAAGGTATTGCTGCCTCCTTTCATTTGTCACCTGACTCTATTTGGAATTATGTAGCCAGATTCTATAGTGGCTTGCAGCTTTGTAAGGATATTTCTATCGTGATACAGCTGTAGGATGGAAATAATTTAGCAGAAGAAGAAAATTCCATGACAAGAGTGGCTCCTGCTAATGAATTATTGAGATATGATGAATTTCTTTTGAAGGAGGGTGGCCAGTGGCTCCATATTACCCATATGTTTCCCTAGTCCTGTTTTTTTTTTAATTTAATTCCTACCTTGGTGCATTAAGGATTTTATATCCCAAATGTCTTAGTTATATTTTTCATTATATGCAGATTACAAATAAAACGCATTATTATGATGGCCTTTGCTGAAAACTGTTCTATTCTATACAATGGTCCCTCTCTTCTGGTTACCATCTTTTTGTAGGTTTTTCTAGCTTTCTTTTGGACTTTTGACCATCCATGCCCTTATGGTTTTCTTATCCCAGGTAAAGCGAGCTCCGAGTAGATTGTCCAGTCAAAGCCAGCCCTTCAGACTTTCCCTTCTCCCGCCTCTGAGCTCTTTCCTCAGACATGCATGTTTACTGTCTGCCGCCTCTTTGTTTTTATGGCTAAAGCTGTACTGCACATTATCCCTCTTTGCTGACCTTGGTTCCAAGGCAACTTGTTTTCTGCACTTCGGGTCAGCAAGTTAGCTGCAGACTGATTAGAAATCACTGCAACTAGCGCAAACCTGTCCTTCTGTTGAAAGGTTAAGGCTCATAATTACTATTTTTTAAGTCTTGAAGTGGAACATGGGGGCCCCGAGCTGGCTGCCGTGCCAACTTCCTTTGACTGCCGCTAGCTGCGTCAGTAAAACTGCTGTACTATTGGCGGCCGAAGGAAGCAGTTGCTGCTGCGTTGGCTGCCCCAGCCTTGTGAAGAAACAATCCCTAAAAAACACAGCATGCCAGGGAGATTGCATAGGATCAGAACAGACATGAGTTGATAGGACTACTGTAGTTGGAATGCTGATTAGTGGCTGGTTTCATATTTCTTGTTATGAATTGTTCTGATTTGTATGAATATTATGGGTGGGAAACTATAACATCCCACGTAAATGTAAAGTCAGTTGCCTGTTAATTTTACACCAATTTTCAAAAAGAAAGTCTGCATGTACTTACCCTTTGAAAATTATCCCACCAAAACTACCCCCACACATTTACATCTGCTAAATTTGTGCACAGTTTTGTTTTGTTTTTTTCCCAAGGAAAAAAAAACTTGCATACTTTTTGAAAACTCAAAATTATGCACACAAGTGTAAACTCCTCCCCAGCTCCATCCCAGAGAACTCTTCTTCCCACTGCGGGTAAACCTCCATGCATACAGGTCCTATGCATGCAAATTTACCTGCACATAGGGCAATTTTGTAAAAGCCCATTTCCAAGGTCAAACAGTGTTGATGCGCATACTACCAACAAAACCTTCGAAGAATATATTACAGCTCCGTCAAGCACCTTCACATGTGGAATAAACTGGCCAGACACAGGCACACCAGCAGATAATCTTTGAACAAGGTGCATCATGGTAACGCCATGAAGTCAGCGCAAGACTGCCAAAAACAATGGGCTCCGCCGTCAGTAGGGAGCAAAACTAATGCACAGGAAATTGGCCAAGGTATGCACTTTTCTCGGCCACTTCTATACAGTTTTTGGAGAGTGCCTGTCCTCCCAAGTCACACGAGCACAGAGGTTTGCAAAGTGAGCCCTTTTATTACGTAAAAGCACAAATGGGTGCAGAATTTAGCCAGTTGCTTCAGTGATGGTTTGGATCCCCTTAGGAAAATAGAGCAAGATGGGAGGTAATCGTAGTAACATTGTACTTAGCACAACTGAGAGCCATAGGTAAGAATGAAAGCTGAACTTGGTTCTTTTGCACTAACATCTTTGCTCCCTGGTTTTACTGTGAACAGAACCAAGGAAAAAAATGGTGTAATTCAAACTGCTGGGTAGCATCTATAAAAATTACAGCACTGTTTTTTCTCCAAAAGATAACAGCAATTCAGCAGTGTTTTCCAGATATGCTGAAAATTACGTTCATTATTTATTTTCACCTTAACCTACCGAACATGTCCAAAAATAGTTGGGGGCCCCCTATATAAAAAAAAATCCACATACACTCCCTTTCATATTTAAACAATCTCAGTACGTAATAGTACATTGGAGCTTGTGCTAGCACCCTGAGTGATAGATTGCCAAATGCTGTTTGCTGGTGTCTTTCCTGTATCTAATTGTCTCTGAATCAGAATATTAGACACATTCTAGTTATGCAGCCAAAACCTGAGTATGATGACACCTCCCCCCCCAAAAAAAAAAATATGGATTCTATTCTTGTTCT
Organism: Rhinatrema bivittatum; assembly: GCF_901001135.1. NCBI lineage: Eukaryota > Metazoa > Chordata > Amphibia > Gymnophiona > Rhinatrematidae > Rhinatrema > Rhinatrema bivittatum. The sequence goes on along the minus strand of NC_042615.1, from coordinate 189,832,816 downwards.
TTGCACAAGAGAACGTTAATTATTTGTTTCCTATTCTCGTTAGCTTCAGTTTTGCTGTGCAATTGGCAAAATAGCTGATACTTCCCCACAGTACTTTTCCTCATGCTGCAAAAAGATTTGAGCTGACTTTGGAGATATTCCGTTCTTTCTGCCTTGCATTTTTTGGTAGTAAAGTTCTAGTGACTGTGGTGGTCTTAGCATTATGATTGGGTAGTCATGGTTTTGTGCCACACCCCTGGCCAAGGCTTTCGGACCCCCGCTGGACCCCCAGGGATTATTGGCAAGCCTTGGAGAGGTCAAGAGCCCCCTCCTGACCCCCCCAAGGCTTGCCAATAATCCCTGGGGGTCCAGCGGGGGTCCGGGAGCGATTTCGTTGTCGGCTGCCAGTAATCAAAATGGCGCCGATAGCCTTTGCCCATACTATGTCACAGAGGCTTTCAGCGCCATTGGTCAGCTCCAGTCACATGACAGGAGCACAAGATGGCGCCGATGGCCATGTGACAGGGGCTGACCAATGGCGCCGGTAGCCCCTGTGACATGGTAGTTCAGAGGCTATTCGGCACCATTTTAAAGAGCACGGCTTGCAGTAGCACGAGCACGGAGGGCAAATGGAACCCGGGACCCCGCTGGACCACCAGGGATGTACTTCGTAAGTCTTGGGGAGGGATCGGGATCGGGATCAGGGGGGGGTGTTGTATTATAGTTTATTTACATGTTTGGGGTGGGTTTTAATTAAAAAAAAAAAAAAAAAAAGTGTCCCTCTCCCCATGCAAACCCGAAAAACGAAATTTCCCCGAAATTCGGGGAAAATTCTTTTCGGGTTTTGGGGCCTCCGAAACCACAACAAATTAGGAAATTTCGTTGAATTTCCTAATTCGGGCGAAAAACGAACCACATCTCTAGTACTTTCCCTTTACAACCTTCAAGAAAGATAGAATTGCAGTCACCTTTAGTTCTTGGGCTAGGGTTGCCAACTGACCAGTTTTGGACCGGACAGCCTGGTTTTCAGGCCTTCTGTACAGTGTCCAGTCAGAAGTACTGACGGACGCTAAATGTCCTGTTTTGCAAGTGGATCCTTCTTTTTCCCCCACAGCCTCTTAGATGAAGAGAAAGACAGGTCGGAGCCTTTCGGAGAAGAGCTGTGCTGTATCCCTGCTTCCTTTCCCATGCTGTGATTGGACAGCATAGGGAGAGGAGGTGATGCACAGCTCAGCCCTCAGCTCTCAGTGGTTCTGCAAATACATAGATACACTGTTTAGGCAGTTTACTGGCAGGATCTAAAATTTATGCAAATGAGGGGGTACCGTTCCCACCCACCCCTGGTCCTCAAGTGTCCAGTCCTAGTCTATGGAAAAGTTGGCAACCCTATGTTGGGCCTAACTCTCGTTCTCATCTTGGAAGCTTTTATAGGATTTAATTCTGAGGTAGTTAAAACCCTAGTTAAAATATTTGAGTTATGCCATCTGTCCTATGAACATATTTGGACTTCATCAATTAAGCTAGTTTGTTTCTGTGTTCATATATGTGCCTTCCTGAATATCCAATTTGGATGTCCTTCCCCTTTGGGGGAGCTCTCTCAGCCCTTGGATGGCTCAGGTACTGGCTATAGTTTTCTGATGTTGTACTTTTTGTCATGCTGCCATGTCAAGTTCAACATTACCATACACAACTAAATAATACTGAATAATTCTGTTTTTTAAGGGCCAGAACTGCACAGTATACAACTGCCCAATGTTAACATTTCATTTTGGATGATAACAATGTCAGCTGTGTTTGTCTAGTAGTAGAAGCAGATTAGAAAGGCAAGCTGGTTCTAGAGAATAGTTTGGTGATAAGGGGTTTGTCAACCTGCCACCTTCAGACATTTTTCTGTCATTGAGAACTCAATTAGTTTTAACAGGACTTATTTAGAAGGATAAAGTTCATGATATACAAAACCTAGTAAATGATCCATGCCTTATTTCAGCAACATTGGCAGTAAATAATGTTTTCTGACACTGTCTAATGTTTCCAGATAAGATTATGTTCAAAAGCTCCTACGGTAATGTCCTTGTAAGGATCTGTTAGGGCATGCTCAGTGATGCAGATTAGACTACTATACTTTATATTGTAAGGGTCTGATTTACTAAGGCTTCTCTCCTGTGTCTATGGGGGGGGAAAAAGCTTAGTAAATCAAGCCCTAAATCTAGTACATGTTCTTACAAAACACTCTTATTTATTTTTAATTTTTATATACCGACATTCTTACATCCAATGTAAATCATACCGGTTTACATTAAACAGAATAGCAGGAAATACATTTCCATAGTCTAATACAATGAGCATTTCTAATTAAAATTGTTAACAAGCAAAAAGAAAAGGTAAAGAATTGGAATAAAGGTTAAATTACAGAAAAATATAAAAGATTTTTTTTTTTTTTTTTTAGAAGCACAAGGGTTGCACGAAAGGGTGCACAAAGGGGAGAAATCAAGCCCTAAATCTAGTACATGTTCTTACAAAACACTCTTGGATGGAAATAGCATTGTGACTCACTCAAGCATATAGCACTACTTTGGGGCTAGTCACACATGAGGCCAGACCTGCCCTAAGGGCACCACCACCACTTCTGTTGCAGGTGTAGATCCCTGAATGAGGCCTTGTGCCTTGAGCTATCAAAGACCAATGCACCCACAACCATGCTTACACCCCTGTAAAAATGTGTTTATATACAATGCACTATATATTTAGAAACTTTAACTATAGATGCTGTTACGTAGGGCAGAAATTTTAAAATAACATATCTACAGGTAATCATACCTACAAAACTATTTGTTCCACATGTGAATAAAAGGCCAATGCTCACAACTTTCTAGTAGTATATACCAGTGGTCCCCAGCCCTGTCCTGGGGGCCCACCAGCCAGTCATGTTTTCAGGATATCCACAATGAATATACATGAGAGAAAATTTGCATGCACTGCCTCCATAACATGCAACTTGTCTCTCATGCATATTCATTGTGGATATCCTGAAAACCCGATTGGCTGGTGGACCCCCAGGACAGGGTTGGGGACCACTGGTATATAGTATTTATTTGTGAGACAACTGGTTTCAGAGATTCAAATGGAAGAATATTTTATCAGTAGAAACGATTAAGTAAACAGCATTTGCATCCTTTTGTATGATAGCATTTTGTTAACTTACTTTGAGCTATGAATAGTGTTGGTGTTTACATTGATTCTACATGAGGAAAATCACAGATGGTTTGATATTTTTAACAGCTGTTTTGATGTTAGATGTTGAAACTTGTTTAACAGGTTTTGTGCATTAAGTCAAACTGTGATCAAAGCAAAGTGCTTTGGGATAGTAATTGAAAATTTGTACACAATTTAGTTGTAAATGGCTGAAATGCCTCATAAATGTATGTATGTTCACATTTACTTTTAAGCATTTATTGTTTGATAATACTTCCAAAATGTTTTAAGAAATTAATATCATATATCAATAAGAGCAAGGTCATCTCTGAAAATAAATTAATTGTAGAATACAACATGAAATCTCATTTGCATTTGACTTTCATATTGCACTTCTAGGTCCTGTGGATGTAAACATTCTTGCCAAGTGTAACCCCTGTTTGTCCAACCCATGTAAAAATGATGGGACTTGTAACAATGATCCAGTTGACTTCTACAGGTGTACATGTCCATATGGTTTTAAGGTATGTGTAGGGCGCAATGTCTTTTGTTTTAATGTTACATTGCAAGAAATGTTGGATTCCATGCATTTCCTTATTCTGTTTGTATATCAACAGGGCCAGGATTGTGATATCCCAATTCATGCCTGTATTAGTAACCCTTGCAAACATGGTGGAACTTGTCATTTAAAGGAAGGCGAGAAAGATGGATTTTGGTATGCATTTTTGACCATTAATGTATTATAAATGCAGTAGTAACATAAAACTGTTGACTTAAATAGCCAAAGAGCTCTGCATCCTTGATATAGAATGAGATGGAGCTGACGGTAGATGTACATTGAAAGATTAAAGACCAATGTGACAGTGCTTACATCTACATTGCTGAAAGTTGCTTACAAAAGAAAAGAATGTTAGGATTTTTGCATATTCCTTTTGCATTTTATTAGCAAAGCACCATTCTTGTAGTTTCTAAGTAACTGCAATATGGAGTTACGTTTGAAATTCTGTATGCACTTCCCTGGCTGAAAGCATCAGAGCATTCCAGTTTGTCTCATATCTTAAAGCAGACAGTGAGCTTTACAAACAGGCTAATGTGCACGTACAGTACCATTAGTCTTGCTTTGTGCATATATCCTGGGCCCTTTTGGGCCTCTTGAGGAGATGTAGGCTCCTGACAGCACAAATATCAGGGCTGCCCTCCTCATGCAGCAGCTCTCCTTTGAAAGATGTGTGCTGGCACTTGAATCCATGTGGGGGAGAGAATCTCTTAAGACCTTCCATGTGCGACCAAACAAGTCACATGGATAGGCAGTAGCCTGCCTATGGGTAAAGTAGTATATGGGAGGATGGATTTTACAAAAGAACTCATGTCCGTAGCATGAGAACCATTGACAAGCTTCTAAAGTTTGTTTTTAAGAGGTGCATGTCAGACTTCATGCCTGGTGCTCTTTGGCGGTATACTATCAATAGATTGAAACCACGATTCTTTGGTAACTCCAAGTTACCAAAGAATCATTTCTTCAATGCAAACTGCTGTTTGCATTGAAGAAATGCCTCAAACGCATCCATCATCTGTGCCAGTGTGGGTCTAGACATGCTAATGTGGTGGATAGTGGTACGTAGCTGCTGTATTTTGGCATCTCATACGGGCATGACAGACAAGCTGCCCCCTCCCCCCCCCCCCTTTCAGTGAACCATAAAATAAATACATTTTCAGAACTGCATACAGAGTAGAGTACTGGGAAGCTGTCACAGAGCAGATACATACGTGGAATTCATGACATTTGTTTAAAAACGTTTACAAATGTGCTAGTAGTTGTAATATCCTTTTTAAAGCTCGGTGCACTTTAGAGACAAATCTTGCAAAATCACATCATGATTAGTCAAAGCATTGCAGGTCAAGGTATATCAAGACTGCCTCCATTATGTTAATTAATAGTTGGCTGGACCCCTGCTGAACATTCCTTCCATTCAGCTGTTGGGTTGTGGATTACTTCAACCGGCAGCATGCAGATGATAAGACTTAAATCCCAGTGAAACAAAAATTAATGATTCATTTCCAAGCCGTTAGGGCAGCAGATAAACATGCTGTGAGCAGTTTTAATCTGGAGTTATTTAATCACCCAGTACAATTACTCCTGATGTACTTCATGAATTATGAAATACAGCTCTTTATTAAATGACTCTAATAATTTTGCATAAGAATGCTAATCTACCCATCAAGCTTGTTAGAACTGCCACGTCCAAAAATGCAGCCTGTACCTTTGCAACTCATTGAGAAATTATCTCTGTTCTTTATCTAAAATTCTGCCTCCTTTGCAGGACTGACAGAATAATTTTTTAACTTCTTGCCAATTTTTTTTTCTAACTTTGGTTTGTTAGCGATAAGTGGTGGTGTATTTTTTTGAAACTTCTCCCAAATGGAAATGGGTTTAGCAAAACTTATGCCTGCATGCAGACCCAGGCACACTGCTTTTTCATGTTGCTGGGGAGAGTTTTGAGAATGTTGATGCTGTCGATCACAAGCGTTGGCTGAAAGAGAGGACCCCACTCCACCTAAGTTATTTGTCTCTGTTAAAGGTGTACCTGTGCCGATGGCTTTGAAGGCGAAAGCTGTGAAGTGAATATAGATGACTGTGAAGACAATGACTGCGAAAACAATTCTACCTGCGTAGATGGTATTAACAACTACACCTGTCTGTGCCCACCAGAGTACACAGGTAAGCTGATCACAGAACCCACAGGAGACTCATTTTGATGGGATGCCTATTTAAATCTTAAAAGTGGAGTTTATATTGCCTATGTTAGAATGGCCTGAGCATAGCTCCAGGTACCCAGAGACAGACTGCATCAAGGATTTGTAGCTGTGGTTTTTCTCACTCGGAAGAGCAAGCTTGCAGACCTGAGCATGGATGGAGGCAAACACCAGATCTTGGGTCGTTTAAGTGATGGTGTTATCTGAAAGAAATTGATTATGGCTCTTTTCTGTAGTTTTCTACTAGAATCAGACTAAACCTTTTCTCTCCCCTATTTTGGGTTTATACCAGTCTCATGACTATGGTAACTGCTATGGAATCTGTTTCTTGCAATGCAGTTTGGCTGCCTCATCTGTCCACGCTCCCTTGCCCGCATCACCTACTTTGCTGTTCTATGCCCCCTTTACCTCATGTCTGCCATGTTGATCATCCACCATCCTACCATCTTGGGAGACCACACCTTCAAAAGGATATAAACAGAATAGTCAGTCCAGAGGGTGGCTACTAAAATGATCAGTGGTCTTCATTCTAAAACATATGGGGGATAAACTTAAAGATCTAAATATGTACACCCTGGAGGGAAAGGCAAGATAGTGGAGCTATGATAGTTAAATGTCTATCTCAAAGGTATCCATGCACAGGAAGTGAGCCTCTTTCAAAGGAAAGGAGGCTCTAGAACAAGGGGGTCATGTTATGAGGTTGAAAGGGGGTAGACTCAGGAGTAATCTTAGGAAATACTTTTTACAGAGAGAGTGGTGGATGCATGGAACAGCCTCCCAGTGGAAGTGGTAGAGACAAAAACAGTATCTGAATTCAAGAAAGCATGGGGGTAAATACAGAGAATCTCTAAGGAAGTGATGGGAATTATAATGCTAAATGAATTGGATGGGCAGAGGAGATAGGCCATATGGTCTCCTCCTGCTGTCATGTTTCTCTCTGAGTAGTGCAATCTTGACAGTGTTGCTCTGTTCACATGGTAAACTACAATAACATGGAAATGGTTTGGGCACTGTGTAACTCATAGCTGCCAAACTGAGCAATGTGGTGCCACTTTAATTGGGGAAGGCTGTGTTGATGCAGTATGGGAAGAGAGTGGAGAAAA